>NW_028283578.1:0-105000 GCF_059441095.1 Idiotropiscis lumnitzeri | reverse complement strand
GTGCTGAAAAGTCCGATTGTACTTTGTGGCAACAAAAGCTCCGGCAACATGACTCAGATGATCCTATCTTCTCGAAGTTGTACACATTTGAGGATACTTCAGCCCTGAAGACATCTACCAACTTATTTTTCATCGTAGTAGTAGCGCCACCAACTGGTAAAAGCTAATACAAGTTATTTTCTTGGATGTTTTTCTCCGTGCAACTCAACAAGGCCGCCCTCATATATGCTCGGATGACTGTTTCGGCCATGAGGATGTCACAATACGAAATTCGTCCTTTTTCGTGTAAAGTTGTGGGAGTGGCATTGCACTGTTCGGCAATAAAACAACGCTGATTATGAGGTTCTAAATATGAACGACAACTCGTGAAACTTTACACACACATCAGGCCGAGCAAATTTATCAATATTTTATACGTTAGTTGTGCAGCTTTTTTGAAATGGCTCGCCATGGCCCTCGAGAAAAGTTAAAAAAAGAATAGAATAGAAATAGAAATCCCTTTATTGTCATTGTACTCAAGTGTGCAACGAGATTAGAGGGCTTCCCTCTCCAGTGCAATACAACAATAATACAGACAATATATAAATTAGATAAATAAATAAGACAGTGCAATGGAATTCAGTACTGAATAGGGCATATAGAAACACATCACAATGCTGTTTTGCAAGGTTAGGGTGGTCTCGTGTGTGTGTGAGAGTTCAGTATGGAGATGGCTCTCGGAAAGAAACTGTTTCTCAGTCGATTGGTCCTTGATTTGATGCATCTGTAGCGCCTGCCAGAGGGCAACCGGTCGAACAGGTGTGAGTTTGGGTGGGTATTGTCTTTGACGATGTTGAGAGCCCTTCTGAGGCACCGGGCGGTGTAGATGTCCGACAGCGAGGGGAGAGGGCAGCCAATAATCCTTTGCGCTGTTTTGACTGTCCTCTGGAGCCTCACTCTGTCCGCCTCAGTGCAGCCGCTGTACCAGGTGGAGACAAAGTACGTCAGCAGGCTCTCGATGGACGAGTGGTAGAAGGCCAGCAGCAGCTTCCTGTCCAGGTTGAATTTCCTGAGGACTCTCAGGAAGTGCAGACGTTGGCGGACCTTCTTTACCACTGCTGTGGTGTTGTGACTCCAAGAAAGGTCATCGGAGATCTGTACTCCCAGGAACTTGAACGTGTGGACCCTCTCCACACACACGCCTTCGATGCAGAGGGGGGGCGGCAGCGTCTTGTTCCTCATGAAGTCGACGACAATCTCCTTTGTTTTAGCAGAGTTAAGGTGCAGTCTGTTCTCCTTGCACCAAGTTGTCAGTCTCCCTACCTCCTCTCTGTAGGCTGTCTCGTCACCTTCCGAGATCAGACCGACCACTGTCGTGTCGTCAGCAAACTTGACGATGGTGTTGTTGCCGTGGGCCGGGCTGCAGTCGTAGGTGTAGAGGGCGTACAGGAGAGGGCTCAGCACGCATCCTTGGGGGGAACCGGTGCTCAGCATGAGGGTGGAGGACGTGTAGGGGCCGAGCAACACAGTCTGGGGTCTGTTGGTCAGAAAGTCCTTAATCCAGATGCGTGTGAGGGCAGGGAGGCCGAGAGTGTCCAGTTTGGCGACGAGGATGTCTGGGATGATCGTGTTGAATGCCGAGCTGTAGTCCACAAAGAGCATCCTTGCATAGCTCCGCTGTTGTTCCAGGTGGCCCAGCACAACATGCAGAGCAGCCCTGGTTGAGTGTTTCACCTCGCTTTTTGTAAATTTTATGGAGTACAGTGAACCCTCGGTTATTGCGGTTAATGGGGACCGAGACCACCCGCGAAAACTGAAAATCCGCGAAGTAGCGGCGCACCTTCAAAAATGCTTAAAAAAAAAATACAATATATATATATATATATATATATATATATACGGGGAGAGAGAGAGTGAAATTCATGTTAAAACAAAAAAAACAAATTATTATTAAAACGTATTATTTTTTTATTCCCCAGCCATTCTTTTTGTATTTATTTAATTACTCCGACTTTTACCTGCTGGTACGCCGTCCGGTGTGCCCTCTGCAATGAAAGGTGCCATTCTTTATTTATTTATTTATTTATTCATTTATTCATTCATAACTGACAGCTTCGCGCTCCGCTCGTGCCCGGGCGGAAGAGGTGCTCCAATTCGGCTTAACTGTGACACACGCCCACCCTCCTCCCCCGGAGCTTCCATTCGGTTAAACTTAGGGGCCGCTTGGCACCGCCCGTGCCCGGGGAAGGTGCTCC
The DNA here is from genome assembly GCF_059441095.1 of Idiotropiscis lumnitzeri. Taxonomy (NCBI): domain Eukaryota; kingdom Metazoa; phylum Chordata; class Actinopteri; order Syngnathiformes; family Syngnathidae; genus Idiotropiscis; species Idiotropiscis lumnitzeri. The sequence continues at coordinate 102,766 of NW_028283578.1, read as the reverse complement.
TCTTCAGCTTACTGTGTCGCGAGCATGCCCTCCTCCTCCGGAGCTTCCATTCGGTTAAACTTAGGGGCCGCTTGGAACCGCCCGTGCCCGGGGAAGGTGCTCCTCTTCGGCTTACTGTGACGCGAGCATGCCCTCCTCCTCCGGAGCTTCCATTCCATTAAACTTAGGGGCCGCTTGGCACCGCCCGTGCCTGGGGAAGGTGCTCCTCTACGGCTTAACTGCCACGCACGCCGGCCGGAGCTCTGGTACGGTCCGAACCGCGCGAAACGTCGCCACCGATCGTGTCCGGGGGAACGTTCTCTTCTTCGTCCACTCTCCTCTTCGCCCACGCTCTTCTTCGGCGCACGCCGGCCGTCTAACCGCTCCAGCGCCCCGTCGTGCCGCTCGGCGAAACTACAATGCCCCCGAATATTTTTTATACCCGCGAAGCACTGAACCCGCGAAAGGTGAACTGCGAAGTAGCGAGGGTTCACTGTATGTATAAGACCAAGACCTACAAAAAAGTCTCTTGGAGCAATGAGCTAGGTTTTACAGGAAGTCGGCCATTTTGAATTTACTTAAAAGGGGCGGGTCACCACAATGGACTTTGTGTAGAAATTATTATTGGGGCCCGAGCAGCGACCGCGGCGAGGTCCCTATTGTTTATGGAGAAATTATTATTAGGGCCCGAGCAGCGACCGCTACGAGGTCCCCATTGTTTTTGTGGAAATTATTATTATTATTATTATTAGGGCCCGAGCAGTGACCGCTGCGAGGTCCCTATTGTTTTTCTAGAAATTGTTATTAGGGCCCGAGCTGCGACGGCTGCGAGGTCCCTATTGTTTTTGTAGAAAATATTATTACTTTTATTATTATTATTATTAGGGCCTGAGCAGCGACCGCTGCGAAGTCCCTGTTGTTTTTGTAGAAATTATTATTATTATTATTTTTCCGATTGTTCGATCGCATTTTTGACCCCCGAAACATGCACAAAAACTCACCAAACTTGGCAGTCTCATCGGGCATGGCGAGAAATTTGATATTTTAACATCTTATATGAACAGGAAGTGAGTTATGAATTTTTGAAAGTCCGACTTTTGCCCTTTTTTGCATGTTTACAGGGGTCATTCTTTTGCACCCTGATCCTAAAGGCTTCATCTGATTGCCTTAAAATTCTGTCTGTAGCATCTTAAGACCTGGGACAAACACTGGGGCTAAAATCTTTTGTTTCCGAAATACGATATGACGGGGGCGGGGCTTCAAAATTTTCACTTAAGATTTCCTTCGCCGCAATGGACAAAATGCTTAATAACTCTCCTGCACATGCTGCTAAAAATCCAAAACTTCACATGTACATAAAGAGTCGGTACCTGAAGACATCTATATGTTGATATTCTGTTATACACCTTGCGCCAATCAATATCATTTTTTACATTTTGACGTACTGCACGGTGCCCTTTTAACGAATCCGATTGAAAATTGGCTAGAAAAGACTCAAGACATTGATCTTACTCTATCCCTATTTTTGTGACTTTCCTTCGAAGGGCGTGGCTATTGCGGTGCCGCAGAGTCTGATTATTCTCCGTGGCAACAAAAGTTCCTGCAAAATGATTCAGATGATCAATCTTCTCGAAAATTTTCACATTTGAGGATATTCAGGCCCTGAAGACGGCTGCCAACTTCTTTTTGATCGCAGTGGTAGCGCCACCAACTGGTTAAAACAAATACAAATTATTTTCGTTGATGTTTTTCTCCGGGCAGGTTCACAAAATCTACCTTATATTTGCTCGGATGAGTGTTTAGGACTTGAGGATGTCACAATACGAAAGTCTTTCGCCTTCTTCAGAGTGTCACATGATGGTGTCTTGTGACCTGTCTTTATCAGCTGATGTTCCATGAGGGCGTGACTTACCTGTCACAAGAATGAAGGCAAGTCACACCCCCCGTTTTCCGTTCACTCCGCCAAGATGCTGCTCCAGGTGGTAGAGAGGATGAAGGCTCCCTTGTCTCTGTTCATGGTTTTTATGCCTCGCTTGCAGATCTCAATGGCCTCTCTGATCCAGCGCTGTTGTTTGTTCTCTTCGGTGCGGATGACCCTGCCCTTCACCCGGTCCATGATGTGGTTTTCCCTTTTGCAGTGGTCAGTGATTGCTGATTTGTAATGTTCATGTTGTGCTTGTTCTTTTACTGCTCTGATTTTTCATTTTTTTGACAGCTAAGTCACACCCTCATGGAACATCAGCTGATAAAGACGGACGGGTCTCAAGACACCATCATGCGACACTCTGAAGAAGGCGAAAGACTCGCCGAAACATGTCAGGTAAAAAATTAACCTAAAACATAATTGTCTGCTTTTAATGAATCAGTCAAATATCAATAATAAGAAGACAAAATGAACCTAATACAAATAAATGAATGCTTAATAACTCCCCTGCACATGCTCCGAAAAATCCAAACCTTCACCTGTAAATAAAACGTCCCGACCTGAAGACATCTTAATGTTATTATTTTGTTATACACACAGCGCCGCCAAGTGGAATCAAAAATGTGTTTTTATTTTAATTTTCACGTACTGCACGGTGCCCTTTTGACGAATCCGACTGAAAATTAGTCAGAAAAGACTCAAGACAATGATCTTACTCTCTGCCGAATTTTGTGACGTTTTGGCAAAAGGCGTGGCTATTACGGTGCTGAAAAGTCCGATTGTACTTTGTGGCAACAAAAGCTCCGGCAACATGACTCAGATGATCCTATCTTCTCGAAGTTGTACATATATATATATATATATATATATATATATATATATATATATACGGGGGGAGAGAGAGAGTGAAATTCATGTTATAACAAAAAAAACAAATTATTATTAAAACGTATTATTTTTTTATTCCCCAGCCATTCTTTTTGTATTTATTTAATTACTCCGACTTTTACCTGCTGGTTCGCCGTCCGGTGTGCCCTGTGAAATGAAAGGTGGCATTCTTTATTTATTTATTTATTTATTCATTTATTCATTCATAACTGACAGCTTCGCGCTCCGCTCGTGCCCGGGCGGAAGAGGTGCTCCAATTCGGCTTAACTGTGACACACGCCCACCCTCCTCCCCCGGAGCTTCCATTCGGTTAAACTTAGGGGCCGCTTGGCACCGCCCGTGCCCGGGGAAGGTGCTCCTCTTCGGCTTACTGTGTCGCGAGCATGCCCTCCTCCTCCGGAGCTTCCATTCGGTTAAACTTAGGGGCCGCTTGGAACCGCCCGTGCCCGGGGAAGGTGCTCCTCTTCGGCTTACTGTGTCGCGAGCATGCCCTCCTCCTCCGGAGCTTCCATTCGGTTAAACTTAGGGGCCGCTTGGAACCGCCCGTGTACACAAGTTGTACACATTTGAGGATACTTCAGCCCTGAAGACATCTACATACTTATTTTTCATCGTAGTAGTAGCGCCACTAACTGGTAAAAGCTAATACAAGTTATTTTCTTGGATGTTTTTCTCTGTGCAACTCAACAAGGTCGCCCTCATATATGCTCGGATGACTGTTTCGGCCATGAGGATGTCACAATACGAAATTCGTCCTTTTTCGTGAAAAGTTGTGGGAGTGGCATTGCACTGTTCGGCAATAAAACAACGCTAATTATGAGGTTCTAAATATGAACGACAACTCGTGAAACTTTACACACACATCAGGCAGAGCAAATTTATCAATATTTTATACGTTAGTTGTGCAGCTTTTTTTAAATGGCTCGCCATGGCCCTCGAGAAATGTTCAAAAAAGCAGCCCTGGTTGAGTGTTTCACCTCGCTTTTTGTAAATTTTATGGAGTACAGTGAACCCTCGGTTATCGCGGTTAATGGGGACAGAGACCACCCGCGAAAACTGAAAATCCGCGAAGTAGCGGCGCACCTTCAAAAATGCTTAAAAAAAAAATACAATATATATACATATATAAATATATATATATACATATCTATATATATATATATATATATATATATATATATATATATATATATATATATATATATATATACGTATATATATATATATATATATATATATACGGGGAGAGAGAGAGTGAAATTCATGTTATAACAAAAAAAACAAATTATTATTTAAACGTATTATTTTTTTATTCCCCAGCCATTCTTTTTGTATTTATTTAATTACTCCGACTTTTACCTGCTGGTACGCCGTCCGGTGTGCCCTGTGAAATGAAAGGTGGCATTCTTTATTTATTTATTTATTTATTCATTTATTCATTCATAACTGACAGCTTCGCGCTCCGCTCGTGCCCGGGCGGAAGAGGTGCTCCAATTCGGCTTAACTGTGACACACGCCCACCCTCCTCCCCCGGAGCTTCCATTCGGTTAAACTTAGGGGCCGCTTGGCACCGCCCGTGCCCGGGGAAGGTGCTCCTCTTCGGCTTACTGTGTCGCGAGCATGCCCTCCTCCTCCGGAGCTTCCATTCGGTTAAACTTTGGGGCCGCTTGGAACCGCCCGTGCCCGGGGAAGGTGCTCCTCTTCGGCTTACTGTGACGCGAGCATGCCCTCCTCCTCCGGAGCTTCCATTCGGTTAAACTTAGGGGCCGCTTGGCACCGCCCGTGCCCGGGGAAATTGCTCCTCTACGGCTTAACTGCCACGCACGCCGGCCGGAGCTCTGGTACGGTCCGAACCGCGCGAAACGTCGTCACCGATCGTGTCCGGGGGAACGTGCTGTTCTTCGTCCACTCTCCTCTTCGCCCACGCTCTTCTTCGGCGCACGCCGGCCGTCTAACCGCTCCAGCGCCCCGTCGTGCCGCTCGGCGAAACTACAATGCCCCCGAATATTTTTTATACCCGCGAAGCACTGAACCCGCGAAAGGTGAACCGCGAAGTAGCGAGGGTTCACTGTATGTATAAGACCAAGACCTACAAAAAAGTCTCTTGGAGCAATAAGCTAGGTTTTACAGGAAGTCGGCCATTTTGAATTTACTTAAAAGGGGGCGGGTCAACACAATGGACTTTGTGTAGAAATTATTATTGGGGCCCGAGCAGCGACCGCGGCGAGGTCCCTATTGTTTATGTAGAAATTATTATTAGGGCCCGAGCAGCGACCGCTACGAGGTCCCCATTGTTTTTGTGGAAATTATTATTATTATTATTATTAGGGCCCGAGCAGTGACCGCTGCGAGGTCCCTATTGTTTTTCTAGAAATTGTTATTAGGGCCCGAGCTGCGACGGCTGCGAGGTCCCTATTGTTTTTGTAGAAAATATTATTACTTTTATTATTATTATTATTTTTATTATTAGGGCCTGAGCAGCGACCGCTGCGAAGTCCCTGTTGTTTTTGTAGAAATAATAATAATAATAATGCCTTTATTAGTCCCACAATGGGGAAATTCGAGATTCGAACCCAGGCCTCCTGAGGAGACTGGGTCCTGAACGCGGCGCCTTAGACCACTCGGCCATCCTGGCAGAAATTATTATTATTATTATTTTTCCGATTGTACGATCGCATTTTTGACCCCGAAACATGCACAAAAACTCACCAAACTTGGCAGTCTCATCGGGCATGGCGAGAAATTTGATATTTTAACGTCTAATATGAACAGGAAGTGAGTTATGAATTTTTGAAAGTCCGACTTTTGCCCTTTTTTGCATGTTTACAGGGGTCATTCTTTTGCACCCTGATCCTAAAGGCTTCATCTGATTGCCTTAAAATTCTGTCTGTAGCATCTTAAGACCTGGGACAAACACTGGGGCTAAAATCTTTTGTTTCCGAAATACTATATGACGGGGGCGGGGCTTCAAAGTTTTCACTTAAGATTTCCTTCGCCGCAATGGACAAAATGCTTAATAACTCTCCTGCACATGCTGCTAAAAATCCAAAACTTCACATGTACATAAAGAGTCGGTACCTGAAGACATCTATATGTTTATATTCTGTTATACACCTTGCGCCAATCAATAACATTTTTTACATTTTGACGTACTGCACGGTGCCCTTTTAACGAATCCGATTGAAAATTGGCTAGAAAAGACTCAAGACATTGATCTTACTCTATCCCTATTTTTGTGACTTTCCTTCGAAGGGCGTGGCTATTGCGGTGCCGCAGAGTCTGATTATTCTCCGTGGCAACAAAAGTTCCTGCAAAATGATTCAGATGATCCATCTTCTCGAAATTTTTCACATTTGAGGATATTCAGGCCCTGAAGACGGCTGCCAACTTATTTTTGATCGCAGTGGTAGCGCCATGTCAGGTTCGCCAATTTGACATATCGTGTTCGAAAGCTAAAAGGAGAGACAGACAGCTCAAGTGGAGACAGAAAGGTTAACAAAGTTTATTTGGCAACTTCATCTTCCTTCTGTTCCTCGATGCTTTTCACACATTCCCTTTTATAACATCGGGGAATCAGATTACACTCAAGGGTGGTACAGTTCGTCTTCTCAAAAGCTGGTTTGGTCCGGTTCATCATTGGTGTGTCGTCGTGGGTCGCAGCTGACTTTGACGTCAGCATCTCTTATCAGGACCTAGCACGATGTTGCTTGCTTCAGACTCACTTCTGAAGAAGTGCCACCGCCCTTCTTTTCAACATGATATGTGCACCATGTATTGAAATAAAGTTGCGTCATGGCAAATGTATAATAACCTCCAAATATTATTCTAACATTCCCCCCTGTTTATTCTACATTTGCCCCAAATATTATCATCAATGGAATTTCCAAAGATTTAATTCCATCAAATCATTAGCTTGATAGCAAATGTAAACCCCTCTATTTTTCTTTGTTTAACTTTAATGTATTTGAGCGTTTTGGATTAACGAATAGGATCTCCCAGGTAAATTCAGTCGTCGTCATCAACTTGGTCATCACTGTCTCCTCCATCACCAGCACTTCTGTAATTAATCAAAGGATATATTTCCTGTCGTTTGGAATTTGTTGGAGCGAGAGCTGTTGAGATAAGTCGGAAAAGCAAAACGCGAATGCAGGGAATACAACAACATCCATACAGTACAAGGATTGAGGTGAACATTGTTATAGAAATCATTACAGAAAATACCATATTTTTATATTTACCAAACGTTTTGTTCCACCACTCATCCCATGCAGAGGTAGTCACACCTGAGTGTTCCTTCAGCTTATGCTTCAGGGTGCGCAAGCCTGCAATGGCTCTTGTGAGGGACCCTTCCGGAGAAGTGTTGTTAGGAATGAAAGTACAACCATTGATCCCCAATCATGGCGCAAACCCCTCCTCTCTCTGCCAACAGCATGTCCACCGCGATGCGGTTTTGAAATGCCATGAGTGATGTTGCTGCCAATTGTTCTTTTGGACCAATTTTACGTCACCCCAGATGGAAGGACGACGTAGGACCAATTGTTCTTTAATAGCTATAAATCCTTCTTCAATGAAGTTCCCCAATCTTTGCACGTTATAGTGTATGTAATTTATTCGATCCACATTCTTATTCGGTGTAATCCAAAGAAGAATGGACTCGAACCCCGCTGCGATTTGATTTACCAATTTATACTCATCTGGTACGCCCCTTGGTTGGCCAATTGCATCCAAATAAGTCATATCACCATCCCTCCAGGAAGCACTTCGTCTTTTCCTGGCGTAATAATAGGGGTATTCGTCGGCTTCAACTGCCCTTTGAATATCCCTTGCTGTGGATGGAAAAATAGACACTGGTAAGAGAAGTGACACCAATGCACAAGTTCCAACTGCGTCCTTTAATGAATCAAATAATTTAGTACCCCGCACCACCACCACACATCGCTGCGTGGCAGTAGTGTACCTGCTTGGAGTACAGTTGTCTTACACCACTTGTGTTCCTGTGAGATTAACACAAGTAAAGTTAGCCACTGCCACATCGGTAGAAAAGATAGACTTATCTTTCGTTGCCTTAATCGCAGCGTACACATCATTCCAAGCAATGCAGTCCGCATTAGGTGTTAATTTCATCATTACTTCTAAAAGGCATGTTGATGGAAGCTGTTGGAATTACTCATAGTAATGGTCTCGGACACATGCATGAAACACAGCTTTAAGTGCAACCAAACCTACACAACACAAAATCTCAATTTTTTATCCACGCGAAAATCATGTCAACCGAGAGACCCCTAATAGGGTAGGGTTGAGATGACTTTTTACAATGCACAAGGTGTATGTTGCTTGGGGAAACTGTCCTCGTTTTGGGCTTATGTTTCCCTGACAATTGTGTCGAGCACAGATCATACAGGCTCTTCAAAAAATCTTTTGAGAAAAAATTAAAACCCATATGTTGTATAAAATTGGTTTGGTTTGTCTTACCATACCATCCCTCCTGTTTGACATGTGTGTCAACATGTGTCAATATTGCGAAAAATATTTTTTGGAAGAATTTTTTTTTTTTTTTTTTTTTTTTTTTTTTTCTCTCTCTTCTCTTCGTTTTATTTTGTAAGTATTTTTGTGTACTAAGCTGACCAGTGAATTCATATTTTGTTATCCATGAGTTTAAATGTTTTACTTTTTCCGGACATTGGCTTTCTATAAATTTCTAGTCCTTACACGTCAATTGTTGTTTCGGATCCTTTTTGCTAGCTTTTTTACTGTTTGATTTCCCCATGTTTTCCTAAACTGTTCTCCAATCCCTGAACAGGCTGACAATTACTCTGTTTTAGGTAATTCCCAAGCTTCTGCTTCCCAGACAGTTGTCGGTTAAATTTCCTGTTCCAAAATGAGGTTGCAAGCCTCCATACACACTTATTCATTCACACTATTTTTCCCTTTTTATTTATTTTTTTTTTTCCCTCGTCTTTTTTTTCCCCTTATTTCTCTTTTTTTCCCCTTTCAAACGCGCGTGGAGGATACACCCCTGTTATCCTTTATCAGTGTTATAGACTATCTCTGTCTCTTCACGTAACATTGACTAGTATTCTTACGGTTTTACACAGTTTTAAAGACTTACTCTGTCTAGTCCCCACAATATCCCCACGGAATTTAACTACTTACTTGCAGAGGAGTCCGCCCTCCTGTTAACGCAGAATTTAACTACGTACCCCTTCAAATGCCCACATTTATCACACTCATTCATCACATTCGGACTTCACACACTCACCCAAGATGAGCTGAACGTCTCTCTCCGCAGCCTCCCTTCAACTTTCAGCATCCAGTAGCAAAGTCGAGGACCAGGTCCAAAAAAAGAAAGAATCCTCATCTTGTCGTGGCCACGATTGTCCCCGGTCGTCGGCTTCGCCCCTGGACGCCTCCAGTATGTTGGGTTCACGGCTCTGAAGGACCAATTTTATGTCAGGTTCGCCAATTTGACATATCGTGTTCGAAAGCTAAAAGGAGAGACAGACAGCTCAAGTGGAGACAGAAAGGTTAACAAAGTTTATTTGGCAACTTCATCTTCCTTCTGTTCCTCGATGCTTTTCACACATTCCCTTTTATAACATCGGGGAATCAGATTACACTCAAGGGTGGTACAGTTCGTCTTCTCAAAAGCTGGTTTGGTCCGGTTCATCATTGGTGTGTCGTCGTGGGTCGCAGCTGACTTTGACGTCAGCATCTCTTATCAGGACCTAGCACGATGTTGCTTGCTTCAGACTCACTTCTGAAGAAGTGCCACCGCCCTTCTTTTCAACATGATATGTGCACCATGTATTGAAATAAAGTTGCGTCATGGCAAATGTATAATAACCTCCAAATATTATTCTAACACGCCACCAACTGGTTAAAACAAATACAAATTATTTTCGTTGATGTTTTTCTCCGGGCAGGTTCACAAAATCTACCTTATATTTGCTCGGATGAGTGTTTAGGCCTTGAGGATGTCACAATACGAAAGTCTTTCGCCTTCTTCAGAGTGTCACATGATGGTGTCTTGTGACCCGTCTTCTCTAATCTCGTTGCACACTTGAGTACAATGACAATAAAGGGATTTCTATTTCTATTTCTATTTCTATTTTATCAGCTGATGTTCCATGAGGGCGTGACTTACCTGTCACAAGAATGAAGGCAAGTCACACCCCCCGCTGTCCGTTCACTCCGCCAAGATGCTGCTCTAGGTGGTAGAGAGGATGAAGGCTCCCTTGTCTCTGTTCATGGTTTTTATGCCTCGCTTGCAGATCTCAATGGCCTCTCTGATCCAGCGCTGTTGTTTGTTCTCTTCGGTGCGGATGACCCTGCCCTTCTCCCGGTCCATGATGTGGTTTTCCCTTTTGCAGTGGTCAGTGATTGCTGATTTGTAATGTTCATGTTGTGCTTGTTCTTTTACTGCTCTGATTTTTCATTTTTTTGACAGGTAAGTCACACCCTCATGGAACATCAGCTGATAAAGACGGGTCTCAAGACACCATCATGCGACACTCTGAAGAAGGCGAAAGACTCGCCGAAACATGTCAGGTAAAAAATTAACCTAAAACATAATTGTCTGCTTTTAATGAATCAGTCAAATATCAATAATAAGAAGACAAAATGAACCTAATACAAATAAATGAATGCTTAATAACTCCCCTGCACATGCTCCTGAAAATCCAAACCTTCACCTGTAAATAAAACGTCCCGACCTGAAGACATCTTAATGTTATTATTTTGTTATACACACAGCGCCGCCAAGTGGAATCAAAAATGTGTTTTTATTTTAATTTTCACATCCTGCACGGTGCCCTTTTGACAAATCCGACTGAAAATTAGTCAGAAAAGACTCAAGACAATGATCTTTCTCTCTGCCGAATTTTGTGACGTTTTGGCAAAAGGCGTGGCTATTACGGTGCTGAAAAGTCAGATTGTACTCTGTGGCAACAAAAGCTCCGGCAACATGACTCAGATGATCCTATCTTCTCGAAGTTGTACACATTTGAGGATACTTCAGCCCTGAAGACATCTACCAACTTATTTTTCATCGTAGTAGTAGCGCCACCAACTGGTAAAAGCTAATACAAGTTATTTTCTTGGATGTTTTTCTCCGTGCAACTCAACAAGGCCGCCCTCATATATGCTCGGATGACTGTTTCGGCCATGAGGATGTCACAATACGAAATTCGTCCTTTTTCGTGAAAAGTTGTGGGAGTGGCATTGCACTGTTCGGCAATAAAACAACGCTGATTATGAGGTTCTAAATATGAACGACAACTCGTGAAACTTTACACACACATCAGGCCGAGCAAATTTATCAATATTTTATACGTTAGTTGTGCAGCTTTTTTGAAATGGCTCGCCATGGCCCTCGAGAAATGTTAAAAAAAAGCAGCCCTGGTTGAGTGTTTCACCTCGCTTTTTGTAAATTTTATGGAGTACAGTGAACCCTCGGTAATCGCGGTTAATGGGGACAGAGACCACCCGCGAAAACTGAAAATCCGCGAAGTAGCGGCGCACCTTCAAAAATGCTTAAAAAAATATACAATATATATAATAAATATATAAATATATATATATATATATATATATATATATATATATATATATATATATACGGGGAGAGAGAGAGTGAAATTCATGTTATAACAAAAAAACCAAATTATTATTAAAACGTATTATTTTTTTATTCCCCAGCCATTCTTTTTGTATTTATTTAATTACTCCGACTTTTATCTGCTGGTACGCCGTCCGGTGTGCCCTGTGAAATGAAAGGTGGCATTCTTTATTCATTTATTTATTTATTCTTTTATACATTCATAACTGACAGCTTCGCGCTCCGCTCGTGCCCGGGCGGAAGAGGTGCTCCAATTCGGCTTAACTGTGACACACACCCGCCCTCCTCCCCCGGAGCTTCCATTCGGTTAAACTTAGGGGCCGCTTGGCACCGCCCGTGCCCGGGGAAGGTGCTCCTCTTCGGCTTACTGTGACGCGAGCATGCCCTCCTCCTCCGGAGCTTCCATTCGGTTAAACTTAGGGGCCGCTTGGAATCGCCCGTGCCCGGGGAAGGTGCTCCTCTTCGGCTTACTGTGACGCGAGCATGCCCTCCTCCTCCGGAGCTTCCATTCGGTTAAACTTAGGGGCCGGTTGGAACCGCCCGTGCCCGGGGAAGGTTCTCCTCTACGGCTTAACTGCCACGCACGCCGGCCGGAGCTCTGGTACTGTCCGAACCGCGCGAAACGTCGCCACCGATCGTGTCCGGGGGAACGTGCTCTTCTTCGTCCACTCTCCTCTTCGCCCACGCTCTTCTTCGGCGCACACTGGCCGTCTAACCGCTCCAGCGCCCCGTCGTGCCGCTCGGCGAAACTACAATGCCCCCGAATATTTTTTAGACCCGCGAAGCACTGAACCCGCGAAAGGTGAACCGCCAAGTAGCGAGGGTTCACTGTATGTATAAGACCAAGACCTACAAAAAAGTCTCTTGGAGCAATGAGCTAGGTTTTACAGGAAGTCGGCCATTTTGAATTTACTTAAAAGGGGGCGGGTCACCACAATGGACTTTGTGTAGAAATTATAATTGGGGCCCGAGCAGCGACCGCGGCGAGGTCCCTATTGTTTTTGTAGAAATTATTATTAGGGCCCGAGCAGCGACCGCTACGAGGTCCCCATTGTTTTTGTGGAAATTATTATTATTATTATTATTAGGGCCCGAGCAGTGACCGCTGCGAGGTCCCTATTGTTTTTCTAGAAATTGTTATTAGGGCCCGAGCTGCGACGGCTGCAAGGTCCCTATTGTTTTTGTAGAAAATATTATTACTTTTATTATTATTATTATTATTATTATTATTAGGGCCTGAGCAGCGACCGCTGCGAAGTCCCTGTTGTTTTTGTAGAAATTATTATTATTATTATTTTTCCGATTGTTCGATTGCATTTTTGACCCCCGAAACATGCACAAAAACTCACCAAACTTGGCAGTCTCATCGGGCATGGCGAGAAATTTGATATTTTAACGTCTAATATGAACAGGAAGTGAGTTATGAATCTTTGAAAGTCCGACTTTTGCCCTTTTTTGCATGTTTACAGGGGTCATTCTTTTGCACCCTGATCCTAAAGGCTTCATCTGATTGCCTTAAAATTCTGTCTGTAGCATCTTAAGACCTGGGACAAACACTGGGGCTAAAATTGGGGCTAAAATCTTTTGTTTCCGAAATACTATATGACGGGGGCGGGGCTTCAAAGTTTTCACTTCAGATTTCCTTCGCCGCAATGGACAAAATGCTTAATAACTCTCCTGCACATGCTGCTAAAAATCCAAAACTTCACATGTACATAAAGAGTCGGTACCTGAAGACATCTATATGTTTATACTCTGTTATACACCTTGCGCCAATCAATATAATTTTTTACATTTTGACGTACTGCACGGTGCCCTTTTAACGAATCCGATTGAAAATTGGCTAGAAAAGACTCAAGACATTGATCTTACTCTATCCCTATTTTTGTGACTTTCCTTCGAAGGGCGTGGCTATTACGGTGCCGCAGAGTCTGATTATTCTCCGTGGCAACAAAAGTTCCTGCAAAATGATTCAGATGATCCATCTTCTCGAAATTTTTCACATTTGAGGATATTCAGGCCCTGAAGACGGCTGCCAACTTATTTTTGATCACAGTGGTAGCGCCACCAACTGGTTAAAACAAATACAAATTATTTTCGTTGATTTTTTTCTCCGGGCAGGTTAACAAAATCTACCTTATATTTGCTCGGATGAGTGTTTAGGCCTTGAGGATGTCACAATACGAAAGTCTTTCGCCTTCTTCAGAGTGTCACATGATGGTGTCTTGTGACCCGTCTTTATCAGCTGATGTTCCATGAGGGCGTGACTTACCTGTCACAAGAATGAAGGCAAGTCACGCCCCCCGCTGTCCGTTCACTCCGCCAAGATGCTGGTCCAGGTGGTAGAGAGGATGAAGGCTCCCTTGTCTCTGTTCATGGTTTTTATGCCTCGCTTGCAGATCTCAATGGCCTCTCTGATCCAGCGCTGTTGTTTGTTCTCTTCGGTGCGGATGACCCTGCCCTTCTCCCGGTCCATGATGTGGTTTTCCCTTTTGCAGTGGTCAGTGATTGCTGATTTGTAATGTTCATGTTGTGCTTGTTCTTTTACTGCTCTGATTTTTCATTTTTTTGACAGGTAAGTCACACCCACATGGAACATCAGCTGATAAAGACGGGTCTCAAGACACCATCATGCGACACTCTGAAGAAGGCGAAAGACTCGCCGAAACATGTCAGGTAAAAAATTCACCTAAAACATAATTGTCTGCTTTTAATGAATCAGTCAAATATCAATAATAAGAAGACAAAATGAACCTAATACAAATAAATGAATGCTTAATAACTCCCCTGCACATGCTCCTGAAAATCCAAACCTTCACCTGTAAATAAAACGTCCCGACCTGAAGACATCTTAATGTTATTATTTTGTTATACACACAGCGCCGCCAAGTGGAATCAAAAATGTGTTTTTATTTTAATTTTCACGTACTGCACGGTGCCCTTTTGACGAATCCGACTGAAAATTAGTCAGAAAAGACTCAAGACAATGATCTTACTCTCTGCCGAATTTTGTGACGTTTTGGCAAAAGGCGTGGCTATTACGGTGCTGAAAAGTCCGATTGTACTTTGTGGCAACAAAAGCTCCGGCAACATGACTCAGATGATCCTATCTTCTCGAAGTTGTACACATTTGAGGATACTTCAACCCTGAAGACATCTACCAACTTATTTTTCATCGTAGTAGTAGCGCCACCAACTGGTAAAAGCTAATACAAGTTATTTTCTTGGATGTTTTTCTCCGTGCAACTCAACAAGGCCGCCCTCATATATGCTCGGATGACTGTTTCGGCCATGAGGATGTCACAATACGAAATTCGTCCTTTTTCGTGTAAAGTTGTGGGAGTGGCATTGCACTGTTCGGCAATAAAACAACGCTGATTATGAGGTTCTAAATATGAACGACAACTCGTGAAACTTTACACACACATCAGGCAGAGCAAATTTATCAATATTTTATACGTTAGTTGTGCAGCTTTTTTGAAATGGCTCGCCATGGCCCTCGAGAAAAGTTAAAAAAAGAATAGAATAGAAATAGAAATCCCTTTATTGTCATTGTACTCAAGTGTGCAACGAGATTAGAGGTCTCCCCTCTCCAGTGCAATACAACAATAATACAGACAATATATAAATTAGATAAATAAATAAGACAGTGCAATGGAATTCAGTACTGAATAGGGCATATAGAAACACATCACAATGCTGTTTTGCAAGGTTAGGGTGGTCTCGTGTGTGTGTGAGAGTTCAGTATGGAGATGGCTCTCGGAAAGAAACTGTTTCTCAGTCGATTGGTCCTTGATTTGATGCATCTGTAGCGCCTGCCAGAGGGCAACCGGTCGAACAGGTGTGAGTTTGGGTGGGTATTGTCTTTGACGATGTTGAGAGCCCTTCTGAGGCACCGGGCGGTGTAGATGTCCGACAGCGAGGGGAGAGGGCAGCCAATAATCCTTTGCGCTGTTTTGACTGTCCTCTGGAGCCTCACTCTGTCCGCCTCAGTGCAGCCGCTGTACCAGGTGGAGACACAGTACGTCAGCAGGCTCTCGATGGACGAGTGGTAGAAGGCCAGCAGCAGCTTCCTGTCCAGGTTGAATTTCCTGAGGACTCTCAGGAAGTGCAGACGTTGGCGGACCTTCTTTACCACTGCTGTGGTGTTGTGACTCCAAGAAAGGTCATCGGAGATCTGTACTCCCAGGAACTTGAACGTGTGGACCCTCTCCACACACACGCCTTCGATGCAGAGGGGGGGCGGCAGCGTCTTGTTCCTCCTGAAGTCGACGACAATCTCCTTTGTTTTAGCAGAGTTAAGGTGCAGTCTGTTGTCCTTGCACCAAGTTGTCAGTCTCCCTACCTCCTCTCTGTAGGCTGTCTCGTCACCTTCCGAGATCAGACCGACCACTGTCGTGTCGTCAGCAAACTTGACGATGGTGTTGTTGCCGTGGGCCGGGCTGCAGTCGTAGGTGTAGAGGGCGTACAGGAGAGGGCTCAGCACGCATCCTTGGGGGGAACCGGTGCTCACCATGAGGGTGGAGGACGTGTAGGGGCCGAGCAACACAGTCTGGGGTCTGTTGGTCAGAAAGTCCTTAATCCAGAAGTGTGTGAGGGCAGGGAGGCCGAGAGTGTCCAGTTTGGCGACGAGGATGTCTGGGATGATCGTGTTGAATGCCGAGCTGTAGTCCACAAAGAGCATCCTTGCATAGCTCCGCTGTTGTTCCAGGTGGCCCAGCACAACATGCAGAGCAGCCCTGGTTGAGTGTTTCACCTCGCTTTTTGTAAATTTTATGGAGTACAGTGAACCCTCGGTTATCGCGGTTAATGGGGACCGAGACCACCCGCGAAAACTGAAAATCCGCGAAGTAGCGGCGCACCTTCAAAAATGCTTAAAAAAAAAATACAATATATATATATATATATATATATATATATACGGGGAGAGAGAGAGTGAAATTCATGTTATAACAAAAAAACCAAATTATTATTAAAACGTATTATTTTTTTATTCCCCAGCCATTCTTTTTGTATTTATTTAATTACTCCGACTTTTACCTGCTGGTACGCCGTCCGGTGTGCCCTCTGCAATGAAAGGTGCCATTCTTTATTTATTTATTTATTTATTCATTTATTCATTCATAACTGACAGCTTCGCGCTCCGCTCGTGCCCGGGCGGAAGAGGTGCTCCAATTCGGCTTAACTGTGACACACGCCCACCCTCCTCCCCCGGAGCTTCCATTCGGTTAAACTTAGGGGCCGCTTGGCACCGCCCGTGCCCGGGGAAGGTGCTCCTCGTCGGCTTACTGTGTCGCGAGCATGCCCTCCTCCTCCGGAGCTTCCATTCGGTTAAACTTAGGGGCCGCTTGGAACCGCCCGTGCCCGGGGAAGGTGCTCCTCTTCGGCTTACTGTGACGCGAGCATGCCCTCCTCCTCCGGAGCTTCCATTCCATTAAACTTAGGGGCCGCTTGGCACCGCCCGTGCCCGGGGAAGGTGCTCCTCTTCGGCTTACTGTGACGCGAGCATGCCCGCCTCCTCCGGAGCTTCCATTCGGTTAAACTTAGGGGCCGCTTGGAACCGCCCGTGCCCGGCAAAGGTGCTCCTCTTCGGCTTACTGTGACGCGAGCATGCCCTCCTCCTCCGGAGCTTCCATTCGGTTAAACTTAGGGGCCGCTTGGCACCGCCCGTGCCCAGGGACGGTGCTCCTCTACGGCTTAACTGCCACGCACGCCGGCCGGAGCCCTGGTACGGTCCGAACCGCGCGAAACGTCGCCACCGATCGTGTCCGGGGGAACGTGCTCTTCTTCGTCCACTCTCCTCTTCGCCCACGCTCTTCTTCGGCGCACGCCGGCCGTCTAACCGCTCCAGCGCCCGTCGTGCCGCTCGGCGAAACTACAATGCCCCCGAATATTTTTTATACCCGCGAAGCACTGAACCCGCGAAAGGTGAACCGCGAAGTAGCGAGGGTTCACTGTATGTATAAGACCAAGACCTACAAAAAAGTCTCTTGGAGCAATGAGCTAGGTTTTACAGGAAGTCGGCCATTTTGAATTTACTTAAAAGGGGCGGGTCACCACAATGGACTTTGTGTAGAAATTATTATTGGGGCCCGAGCAGCGACCGCGGCGAGGTCCCTATTGTTTATGTAGAAATTATTATTAGGGCCCGAGCAGCGACCGCTACGAGGTCCCCATTGTTTTTGTGGAAATTATTATTATTATTATTATTAGGGCCCGAGCAGTGACCGCTGCGAGGTCCCTATTGTTTTTCTAGAAATTGTTATTAGGGCCCGAGCTGCGACGGCTGCGAGGTCCCTATTGTTTTTGTAGAAAATATTATTACTTTTATTATTATTATTATTATTATTATTAGGGCCTGAGCAGCGACCGCTGCGAAGTCCCTGTTGTTTTTGTAGAAATTATTATTATTATTATTTTTCCGATTGTTCGATCGCATTTTTGACCCCGAAACATGCACAAAAACTCACCAAACTTGGCAGTCTCATCGGGCATGGCGAGAAATTTGATATTTTAACGTCTAATATGAACAGGAAGTGAGTTATGAATTTTTGAAAGTCCGACTTTTGCCCTTTTTTGCATGTTTACAGGGGTCATTCTTTTGCACCCTGATCCTAAAGGCTTCATCTGATTGCCTTAAAATTCTGTCTGTAGCATCTTAAGACCTAGGACAAACACTGGGGCTAAAATTGGGGCTAAAATCTTTTGTTTCCGAAATACTATATGACGGGGGCGGGGCTTCAAAGTTTTCACTTAAGATTTACTTCGCCGCAATGGACAAAATGCTTAATAACTCTCCTGCACATGCTGCTAAAAATCCAAAACTTCACATGTACATAAAGAGTCGGTACCTGAAGACATCTATATGTTTATATTCTGTTATACACCTTGCGCCAATCAATATAATTTTTTACATTTTGACGTACTGCACGGTGCCCTTTTAACGAATCCGATTGAAAATTGGCTAGAAAAGACTCAAGACATTGATCTTACTCTATCCCTATTTTTGTGACTTTCCTTCGAAGGGCGTGGCTATTCGGTGCCGCAGAGTCTGATTATTCTCCGTGGCAACAAAAGTTCCTGCAAAATGATTCAGATGATCCATCTTCTCGAAATTTTTCACATTTGAGGATATTCAGGCCCTGAAGACGGCTGCCAACTTATTTTTGATCGCAGTGGTAGCGCCACCAACTGGTTAAAACAAATACAAATTATTTTCGTTGATTTTTTTCTCCGGGCAGGTTAACAAAATCTACCTTATATTTGCTCGGATGAGTGTTTAGGCCTTGAGGATGTCACAATACGAAAGTCTTTCGCCTTCTTCAGAGTGTCACATGATGGTGTCTTGTGACCCGTCTTTATCAGCTGATGTTCCATGAGGGCGTGACTTACCTGTCACAAGAATGAAGGCAAGTCACGCCCCCCGCTGTCCGTTCACTCCGCCAAGATGCTGCTCTAGGTGGTAGAGAGGATGAAGGCTCCCTTGTCTCTGTTCATGGTTTTTATGCCTCGCTTGCAGATCTCAATGGCCTCTCTGATCCAGCGCTGTTGTTTGTTCTCTTCGGTGCGGATGACCCTGCCCTTCTCCCGGTCCATGATGTGGTTTTCCCTTTTGCAGTGGTCAGTGATTGCTGATTTGTAATGTTCATGTTGTGCTTGTTCTTTTACTGCTCTGATTTTTCATTTTTTTGACAGGTAAGTCACACCCTCATGGAACATCAGCTGATAAAGACGGGTCTCAAGACACCATCATGCGACACTCTGAAGAAGGCGAAAGACTCGCCGAAACATGTCAGGTAAAAAATTAACTGTCGCGGTTCTATGAACCGTGTGGGAAGGAAGGAGGACCCAAAGGCGACAGGTGAGGGGGTAACAGGGTTTATTGAAGGCTGGAGTGGGGAGGCGAGCTGGAGAGAGTCCACCACTAGGCAGGCGTCGTCAGGGACAGCGTTGAATGAAGCCGACGGGCAAGTGCCGGGTGGCACGGACGAGGGGGCGGCCGAGCGGGGCGCGCCGGGAGGCGAAGTCGGGCTGGCGTGGTAGCGGGAAGCACGGCGGAGCGGAGAGCGCTGGCGGGATGCTTGCCGGGCAGGATCTCGGAGGCGCTGGCGTGCGGAGCGGGACCAGACGGGTTCAGGTCGGCTAGAGGGGGGAAACGGAAGAGCAGGGGTCAAGCAGGCACGAGAGCACGACGAGTCAGGCGATCGGGAAACAGGACGAGACATGAGCCAGTACCACGTGAGGTGACGAGATAATCCGGCGTCGGACTCCTGGCGTGGCTGGTTCTTAAGCCGGCGCTGATTGCCGGCAACGAGCTGCAGGTGCGCCGGAGCCGACGCCCACTTTCTCCGGAGGAGGGCCTGGCTGGGTGGATCGCGAATCTGTAAACAAGCAGAACTGCCACGCCCTCCTCCCCGACCCGAACCGTCACAGTACCCCCCCCCTAACGGACGCCTCCTGGCGTCCTACCCGGCTTGTCCGGGTGAAGTGCGTAGAACTCCCTGATGGGGGCGTCGGTCAAAAACAGTTTTCGGGAGATCCAGGAGCGCTCCTCCGGACCGTAGCCCTCCCAGTCCACAAGGTACTGGTAGCCCCGGCCCCGGCGCCGCACGTCCAGGACTTTTGCCACCGTGTAAGCCGGGTGGTCGTCTATTATCATGGGGGGTGGGGGGGGTAAAGCCGGAGGGCTCAGAGGGCTGGAGGATACCGGTTTGAGGAGGGAGACATGGAATGTAGGGTGAATTTTCAGGGAGTCGGGAAGCTTGAGTCGAACAGAGCACGGGTTAATGATTCTCTCGACGGGAAAAGGACCGATAAAGCGAGGGGCCAGCTTACGAGACTCGACTTGGAGGGGAAGGTCGCGTGAGGAGAGCCACACCATCTGGCCAGGCACGTAGTCCGGGGCTGGGGACCGGTGGCGATCAGCCAGTCGTTTGGTCCTCTGGGCTGTTCGGATGAGGGCGGCCCTCGCCTCGGCCCACACCCCCCGGATCCGGCGGAGGTGCTCCTCAACGGATGGAATGGCCACGGTATGCTCCTGGTCTTTGAAGAGAGGTGGTTGGTAACCAAAACAAACCATGAAGGGAGACATACCTGTGGCCGTGGTGGAGAGGGAGTTATGGGCGTACTCGACCCAGGGTAGTGCGTCGCTCCAGGAGTCCGGGTTGCGTGCCACCACGCATCGGAGGGCGGCTTCCAGGTCCTGGTTGGCCCGCTCCGTCTGGCCGTTGGATTGGGGGTGGTAGCCCGAGGAGAGACTGGCGGTGGCCCCGACTGCCTTGCAGAATTCCTGCCAAACTTGTGAAGCGAACTGGGGGCCCCGGTCGGACACGATGTCCTCCGGGATGCCGTGGGGTCGGAAAACGTGTTGGGTGATGAGTTTGGCGGTCTCAAGCGCGGTGGGCAGCTTGGGCAGGGGGACGTAGTGGACGCACTTGGAAAACCTGTCGACCAGGGTGAGGATGACTGTGTGTCCGTTGGACGGAGGGAGGCCGGTGACAAAGTCTAGGGCGATGTGCGACCAGGGACGACTTGGGATAGGCAGGGGCTGGAGGAGGCCGGCGGGGACCGCGTGGGAGGCCTTTCCGCGGGCGCAGACGGAGCAGGCTCGCACGAATTCCCGGGTATCCTTTGCCATCCGGGGCCACCAGAAACGCTGCTGGAGGAAGCGGAGAGTGCGTGCCACCCCCGGGTGGCAGGTGAGTGTGGATGAGTGCCCCCATTGCAGTACCTGTGACCGCACGGTGTCGGGAACGAACAAGCGGTCGGAAGGGACTGGGCGCGGGTCCGGTTGCTGCTCCTGAGCGTTGCGGACGACCTGCTCGATGTCCCAGGTGGCCGCTCCCAGTAGACAGGCCGAGGGAAGAATGGGCTCCGGAGCGTCAGGGCTGGCGGGGGGCGAGAACTGACGTGAGAGGGCGTCCGCCTTCCCATTGTTCGAGCCGGGGCGGAAGGAGAGGGTAAAGTTAAAACGGCTCAAGAACAAGTTCCAGCGTGCCTGGCGGGGGTTGAGTCTCTTGGCGGACTGCAGGTATGCCAGGTTCTTGTGATCGGTCCAGACCAAGAAGGGGGTCGAGGTGCCCTCGAGCCAGTGCCGCCACTCCTGGAGAGCCCATACCACCGCGAGGAGTTCTCGGTTGCCCACGTCGTAGTTTCGCTCGGCGGGGGATAGGCGCCTGGAAAAAAAGGCACACGGATGGACTACCTGGGTACCGGGATCCCGCTGGGAGAGGACGGCCCCCGCCCCTGTGTCGGAGGCGTCCACCTCCACGATGAACTGGAGAGCGGGGTCTGGGTGCCGGAGTACGGGGGCGCTGGTGAAGGCCTTCTTCAGGTGGGTGAAGGCCTGGGCGGCCGCCGGGGTCCACTGGAATGTGGTGGCTGTGGACGTAAGCGCGGTGAGTGGACTGGCGACCTTACTGTAGTCCCGGATGAAACGGCGGTAGAAATTTGCGAATCCGAGAAAACGTTGAAGCTCCTTCCGGGTGGTGGGCTGGGGCCACTCCGCCACGGCCTGGATCTTGGCCGGGTCGGGACGAAGTTGCCCCCGGGCGATGATATAGCCCAGGAAGGGCACCGAAGGGACGTGGAACTCGCATTTCTCGGGCTTCACGTAGAGGCGGTTCTCCAGGAGGCGCTGGAGGACCAGTCGGACATGCCGGCGGTGATCTGCGAGAGAGCGGGAGAATATGAGGATGTCGTCGAGATATATGAACACGAACCGGTTGAGCATGTCGCGGAAAACGTCTGTCATGAGGGCCTGGAAGACGGCGGGGGCGTTGGTAAGTCCGAAAGGCATCACCAGATACTCGAAGTGCCCCAATGGTGTGTTGAACGCCGTCTTCCACTCGTCCCCCTCCCTGATGCGGACCAGGTGGTACGCATTTCGTAAGTCCAACTTTGAGAAAATCTGGGCCTCACATAGAGGTTCGAACGACGGGTCGATGAGGGGGAGCGAAGACTTGTTTTTGACAGTTATCTGGTTTAGGGGTTTGAAGTCGATGCAGGGGCGGAGCGAGGCGTCCTTCTTTTTCACAAAAAAGAAGCCCGCGCCCAGAGGAGAAGACGAGGGGCGGATGAGACCGGTCGCAAGCGACTCACGGATGTACGTCTCCATGGACTCCTTCTCTGGCCTGGAGATGTTGTATAGGCGGGTGTTGGGCAGGGGGGCCCCCGGGAGGAGGTCGATGGCGCAGTCGTACGGACGATGGGGGGGAAGGGTACGGGCAAGGTCCTTGCTGAAGACCTGCGCCAGGTCGTGGTAGTCCGGGGGGACGGAGGAGACGTCAGGTGGAGGGGGGGGGGGGGGAGCGTAGAGGAAGGGGCCGGATCCGCTGAACGCAGGCAGTGGGAGTGGCAGAACTCACTCCATCCGGTCAGCACGCACCTCCTCCAATCGATGGCGGGGTTGTGGGTCTGGAGCCAGGGGAAACCTAAGACCAGGGGGACCTGGGGAGAGTGGATCAGAAAAAATCTGATGGACTCCCGGTGATTACCCGAGACGATGAGGGTCAGGGGAGCGGTCTGTTGGGAGACCCGGGCGATGAGATGCCCGTCCAGCGCGACCACCCTTCGGGGGGACAGAATGGGTTCCATGGTGATGCCGAGCTGGCGGGCAAGGGTCAGGTCCAAGAAGCTGCCGTCGGCCCCCGAGTCGACCAGCGCGGTGACCGAGCGGGGGGTGTGTTGACCCAGCAGCCGGGCGGAGATGGACATCCGGGAAGAAGAGCCAGAAGCGGATACCAGCAGGCTCGGCGTTGGGCTCTCCCTCAGCGACGAGCCTGCTCTTTTGGTTTACTGGGACAGTGGATCAAGAAGTGGCCGGGGAGGCCGCAATACAGGCAGAGCTGATGGGACCGACGGCGCTGGCGCTCCAGAGGGTCCAGAGTAGTTCTTCCTACCTGCATAGGCTCCTCCGCGCCGGTGGATAGCTGAACTGGCGATGGCGAGCGAACCTCGGGTCGGGGAATGGCTGCCCGGGCGGCGACTCTGGAGGGGCGTCGGAACCGATCGGCCTGCCGGTCCCGCAAACGGTGGTCCACCTTGATGGCCAGGGCGATTAATTCTTCAAGAGTCGTGGTTTCGTCACGGATCGCCAGCTCGTCCTTGAGGGCGTCGGTCAGCCCGTTGAGAAACGCCTCGCGGAGAGCCGGCTCGTTCCAACGGCTCTCGTGGGCCAGGATGCGGAATTCCACCGAGAAGTCGGCCGCGGAGCGGGAACCCTGTCGGAGGGAGAGGAGCCGGCGGGACGCCTCGCGCCCCTGCACCGGGTGGTCGAAGACACGGCGTAACTCCTGGCTGAAATCCGCGTAAGTAGACATCACCGGTGACGCCGCCTCCCACAATGCGGTTGCCCACTTGGCGGCGCGGCCGCGAAGCAAGTTGATGGTATAGGCGATCCTGGCCCGCTCGGTAGCGTAACTGTGGGGCTGAAGGTCGAAAACCAGGGAGGTGCTGAGCAAGAATTGGCTACACGAGCCCAAGTCCCCGGAGTAGGGTTCGGGAGTAGGAACGTGGGGCTCTCGACCGCCCGCATAATGCAATGCGGCGGCCGGGGGAGCCAGGGTCGCGTCCCTGGGGAGGTTGGGGGGGGGAGCGAGTGAACCCACCTGGTTAGAGAGGTGCGAGAGCTGGTGTTGGATGGCCTGGAGGGAGCCCGGAACTTCCTGCAGCATCCGATCATGGCGCTCGAGCACGCTGCCCTGGTGGGCAAGCGCTTCTCCCAGGGGGTCCGTGGTCGCGGGGTCCATTAACTTGGCCGGATTATTCTGTCGCGGTTCTATGAACCGTGTGGGAAGGAAGGAGGACCCAAAGGCGACAGGTGAGGGGGTAACAGGGTTTATTGAAGGCTGGAGTGGGGAGGCGAGCTGGAGAGAGTCCACCACTAGGCAGGCGTCGTCAGGGACAGCGTTGAATGAAGCCGACGGGCAAGTGCCGGGTGGCACGGACGAGGGGGCGGCCGAGCGGGGCGCGCCGGGAGGCGAAGTCGGGCTGGCGTGGTAGCGGGAAGCACGGCGGAGCGGAGAGCGCTGGCGGGATGCTTGCCGGGCAGGATCTCGGAGGCGCTGGCGTGCGGAGCGGGACCAGACGGGTTCAGGTCGGCTAGAGGGGGGAAACGGAAGAGCAGGGGTCAAGCAGGCACGAGAGCACGACGAGTCAGGCGATCGGGAAACAGGACGAGACATGAGCCAGTACCACGTGAGGTGACGAGATAATCCGGCGTCGGACTCCTGGCGTGGCTGGTTCTTAAGCCGGCGCTGATTGCCGGCAACGAGCTGCAGGTGCGCCGGAGCCGACGCCCACTTTCTCCGGAGGAGGGCCTGGCTGGGTGGATCGCGAATCTGTAAACAAGCAGAACTGCCACGCCCTCCTCCCCGACCCGAACCGTCACATTAACCTAAAACATAATTGTCTGCTTTTAATGAATCAGTCAAATATCAATAATAAGAAGACAAAATGAACCTAATACAAATAAATGAATGCTTAATAACTCCCCTGCACATGCTCCTGAAAATCCAAACCTTCACCTGTAAATAAAACGTCCCGACCTGAAGACATCTTAATGTTATTATTTTGTTATACACACAGCGCCGCCAAGTGGAATCAAAAATGTGTTTTTATTTTAATTTTCACATCCTGCACGGTGCCCTTTTGACGAATCCGACTGAAAATTAGTCAGAAAAGACTCAAGACAATGATCTTACTCTCTGCCGAATTTTGTGACGTTTTGGCAAAAGGCGTGGCTATTACGGTGCTGAAAAGTCAGATTGTACTCTGTGGCAACAAAAGCTCCGGCAACATGACTCAGATGATCCTATCTTCTCGAAGTTGTACACATTTGAGGATACTTCAGCCCTGAAGACATCTACCAACTTATTTTTCATCGTAGTAGTAGCGCCACCAACTGGTAAAAGCTAATACAAGTTATTTTCTTGGATGTTTTTCTCCGTGCAACTCAACAAGGCCGCCCTCATATATGCTCGGATGACTGTTTCGGCCATGAGGATGTCACAATACGAAATTCGTCCTTTTTCGTGTAAAGTTGTGGGAGTGGCATTGCACTGTTCGGCAATAAAACAACGCTGATTATGAGGTTCTAAATATGAACGACAACTCGTGAAACTTTACACACACATCAGGCCGAGCAAATTTATCAATATTTTATACGTTAGTTGTGCAGCTTTTTTGAAATGGCTCGCCATGGCCCTCGAGAAAAGTTAAAAAAAGAATAGAATAGAAATAGAAATCCCTTTATTGTCATTGTACTCAAGTGTGCAACGAGATTAGAGGGCTCCCCTCTCCAGTGCAATACAACAATAATACAGACAATATATAAATTAGATAAATAAATAAGACAGTGCAATGGAATTCAGTTCTGAATAGGGCATATAGAAACACATCACAATGCTGTTTTGCAAGGTTAGGGTGGTCTCGTGTGTGTGTGAGAGTTCAGTATGGAGATGGCCCTCGGAAAGAAACTGTTTCTCAGTCTATTGGTCCTTGATTTGATGCATCTGTAGCGCCTGCCAGAGGGCAACCGGTCGAACAGGTGTGAGTTTGGGTGGGTATTGTCTTTGACGATGTTGAGAGCCCTTCTGAGGCACCGGGCGGTGTAGATGTCCGACAGCGAGGGGAGAGGGCAGCCAATAATCCTTTGCGCTGTTTTGACTGTCCTCTGGAGCCTCACTCTGTCCGCCTCAGTGCAGCCGCTGTACCAGGTGGAGACACAGTACGTCAGCAGGCTCTCGATGGACGAGTGGTAGAAGGCCAGCAGCAGCTTCCTGTCCAGGTTGAATTTCCTGAGGACTCTCAGGAAGTGCAGACGTTGGCGGACCTTCTTTACCACTGCTGTGGTGTTGTGACTCCAAGAAAGGTCATCGGAGATCTGTACTCCCAGGAACTTGAACGTGTGGACCCTCTCCACACACACGCCTTCGATGCAGAGGGGGGGCGGCAGCGTCTTGTTCCTCCTGAAGTCGACGACAATCTCCTTTGTTTTAGCAGAGTTAAGGTGCAGTCTGTTGTCCTTGCACCAAGTTGTCAGTCTCCCTACCTCCTCTCTGTAGGCTGTCTCGTCACCTTCCGAGATCAGACCGACCACTGTCGTGTCGTCAGCAAACTTGACGATGGTGTTGTTGCCGTGGGCCGGGCTGCAGTCGTAGGTGTAGAGGGCGTACAGGAGAGGGCTCAGCACGCATCCTTGGGGGGAACCGGTGCTCACCATGAGGGTGGAGGACGTGTAGGGGCCGAGCAACACAGTCTGGGGTCTGTTGGTCAGAAAGTCCTTAATCCAGATGTGTGTGAGGGCAGGGAGGCCGAGAGTGTCCAGTTTGGCGACGAGGATGTCTGGGATGATCGTGTTGAATGCCGAGCTGTAGTCCACAAAGAGCATCCTTGCATAGCTCCGCTGTTGTTCCAGGTGGCCCAGCACAACATGCAGAGCAGCCCTGGTTGAGTGTTTCACCTCGCTTTTTGTAAATTTTATGGAGTACAGTGAACCCTCGGTTATCGCGGTTAATGGGGACCGAGACCACCCGCGAAAACTGAAAATCCGCGAAGTAGCGGCGCACCTTCAAAAATGCTTAAAAAAAAAATACAATATATATATATATATATATATATACGGGGAGAGAGAGAGTGAAATTCATGTTATAACAAAAAAAACAAATTATTATTAAAACGTATTATTTTTTTATTCCCCAGCCATTCTTTTTGTATTTATTTAATTACTCCGACTTTTACCTGCTGGTACGCCGTCCGGTGTGCCCTCTGCAATGAAAGGTGCCATTCTTTATTTATTTATTTATTTATTCATTTATTCATTCATAACTGACAGCTTCGCGCTCCGCTCGTGCCCGGGCGGAAGAGGTGCTCCAATTCGGCTTAACTGTGACACACGCCCACCCTCCTCCCCCGGAGCTTCCATTCGGTTAAACTTAGGGGCCGCTTGGCACCGCCCGTGCCCAGGGAAGGTGCTCCTCTTCGGCTTACTGTGTCGCGAGCATGCCCTCCTCCTCCGGAGCTTCCATTCGGTTAAACTTAGGGGCCGCTTGGAACCGCCCGTGCCCGGGGAAGGTGCTCCTCTTCGGCTTACTGTGACGCGAGCATGCCCTCCTCCTCCGGAGCTTCCATTCCATTAAACTTAGGGGCCGCTTGGCACCGCCCGTGCCTGGGGAAGGTGCTCCTCTACGGCTTAACTGCCACGCACGCCGGCCGGAGCTCTGGTACTGTCCGAACCGCGCGAAACGTCGCCACCGATCGTGTCCGGGGGAACGTGCTCTTCTTCGTCCACTCTCCTCTTCGCCCACGCTCTTCTTCGGCGCACACCGGCCGTCTAACCGCTCCAGCGCCCCGTCGTGCCGCTCGGCGAAACTACAATGCCCCCGAATATTTTTTAGACCCGCGAAGCACTGAACCCGCGAAAGGTGAACCGCCAAGTAGCGAGGGTTCACTGTATGTATAAGACCAAGACCTACAAAAAAGTCTCTTGGAGCAATGAGCTAGGTTTTACAGGAAGTCGGCCATTTTGAATTTACTTAAAAGGGGGCGGGTCACCACAATGGACTTTGTGTAGAAATTATAATTGGGGCCCGAGCAGCGACCGCGGCGAGGTCCCTATTGTTTTTGTAGAAATTATTATTAGGGCCCGAGCAGCGACCGCTACGAGGTCCCCATTGTTTTTGTGGAAATTATTATTATTATTATTATTAGGGCCCGAGCAGTGACCGCTGCGAGGTCCCTATTGTTTTTCTAGAAATTGTTATTAGGGCCCGAGCTGCGACGGCTGCGAGGTCCCTATTGTTTTTGTAGAAAATATTATTACTTTTATTATTATTATTATTATTATTATTAGGGCCTGAGCAGCGACCGCTGCGAAGTCCCTGTTGTTTTTGTAGAAATTATTATTATTATTATTTTTCCGATTGTTCGATCGCATTTTTGACCCCCGAAACATGCACAAAAACTCACCAAACTTGGCAGTCTCATCGGGCATGGCGAGAAATTTGATATTTTAACGTCTAATATGAACAGGAAGTGAGTTATGAATTTTTGAAAGTCCGACTTTTGCCCTTTTTTGCATGTTTACAGGGGTCATTCTTTTGCACCCTGATCCTAAAGGCTTCATCTGATTGCCTTAAAATTCTGTCTGTAGCATCTTAAGACCTGGGACAAACACTGGGGCTAAAATCTTTTGTTTCCGAAATACGATATGACGGGGGCGGGACTTCAAAGTTTTCACTTAAGATTTCCTTCGCCGCAATGGACAAAATGCTTAATAACTCTCCTGCACATGCTGCTAAAAATCCAAAACTTCACATGTACATAAAGAGTCGGTACCTGAAGACATCTATATGTTTATATTCTGTTATACACCTTGCGCCAATCAATATCATTTTTTACATTTTGACGTACTGCACGGTGCCCTTTTAACGAATCCGATTGAAAATTGGCTAGAAAAGACTCAAGACATTGATCTTACTCTATCCCTATTTTTGTGACTTTCCTTCGAAGGGCGTGGCTATTGCGGTGCCGCAGAGTCTGATTATTCTCCGTGGCAACAAAAGTTCCTGCAAAATGATTCAGATGATCAATCTTCTCGAAAATTTTCACATTTGAGGATATTCAGGCCCTGAAGACGGCTGCCAACTTCTTTTTGATCGCAGTGGTAGCGCCACCAACTGGTTAAAACAAATACAAATTATTTTCGTTGATGTTTTTCTCCGGGCAGGTTCACAAAATCTACCTTATATTTGCTCAGATGAGTGTTTAGGACTTGAGGATGTCACAATACGAAAGTCTTTCGCCTTCTTCAGAGTGTCACATGATGGTGTCTTGTGACCTGTCTTTATCAGCTGATGTTCCATGAGGGCGTGACTTACCTGTCACAAGAATGAAGGCAAGTCACACCCCCCGTTTTCCGTTCACTCCGCCAAGATGCTGCTCCAGGTGGTAGAGAGGATGAAGGCTCCCTTGTCTCTGTTCATGGTTTTTATGCCTCGCTTGCAGATCTCAATGGCCTCTCTGATCCAGCGCTGTTGTTTGTTCTCTTCGGTGCGGATGACCCTGCCCTTCACCCGGTCCATGATGTGGTTTTCCCTTTTGCAGTGGTCAGTGATTGCTGATTTGTAATGTTCATGTTGTGCTTGTTCTTTTACTGCTCTGATTTTTCATTTTTTTGACAGGTAAGTCACACCCTCATGGAACATCAGCTGATAAAGACGGACGGGTCTCAAGACACCATCATGCGACACTCTGAAGAAGGCGAAAGACTCGCCGAAACATGTCAGGTAAAAAATTAACCTAAAACATAATTGTCTGCTTTTAATGAATCAGTCAAATATCAATAATAAGAAGACAAAATGAACCTAATACAAATAAATGAATGCTTAATAACTCCCCTGCACATGCTCCTAAAAATCCAAACCTTCACCTGTAAATAAAACGTCCCGACCTGAAGACATCTTAATGTTATTATTTTGTTATACACACAGCGCCGCCAAGTGGAATCAAAAATGTGTTTTTATTTTAATTTTCACGTACTGCACGGTGCCCTTTTGACGAATCCGACTGAAAATTAGTCAGAAAAGACTCAAGACAATGATCTTACTCTCTGCCGAATTTTGTGACGTTTTGGCAAAAGGCGTGGCTATTACGGTGCTGAAAAGTCCGATTGTACTTTGTGGCAACAAAAGCTCTGGCAACATGACTCAGATGATCCTATCTTCTCGAAGTTGTACATATATATATATATATATATATATATATATATATATATATATATATATATATATATACGGGGAGAGAGAGAGTGAAATTCATGTTATAACAAAAAAAACAAATTATTATTAAAACGTATTATTTTTTTATTCCCCAGCCATTCTTTTTGTATTTATTTAATTACTCCGACTTTTACCTGCTGGTACGCCGTCCGGTGTGCCCTGTGAAATGAAAGGTGGCATTCTTTATTTATTTATTTATTTATTCATTTATTCATTCATAACTGACAGCTTCGCGCTCCGCTCGTGCCCGGGCGGAAGAGGTGCTCCAATTCGGCTTAACTGTGACACACGCCCACCCTCCTCCCCCGGAGCTTCCATTCGGTTAAACTTAGGGGCCGCTTGGCACCGCCCGTGCCCGGGGAAGGTGCTCCTCTTCGGCTTACTGTGTCGCGAGCATGCCCTCCTCCTCCGGAGCTTCCATTCGGTTAAACTTAGGGGCCGCTTGGAACCGCCCGTGCCCGGGGAAGGTGCTCCTCTTCGGCTTACTGTGTCGCGAGCATGCCCTCCTCCTCCGGAGCTTCCATTCGGTTAAACTTAGGGGCCGCTTGGAACCGCCCGTGTACACAAGTTGTACACATTTGAGGATACTTCAGCCCTGAAGACATCTACATACTTATTTTTCATCGTAGTAGTAGCGCCACTAACTGGTAAAAGCTAATACAAGTTATTTTCTTGGATGTTTTTCTCTGTGCAACTCAACAAGGTCGCCCTCATATATGCTCGGATGACTGTTTCGGCCATGAGGATGTCACAATACGAAATTCGTCCTTTTTCGTGAAAAGTTGCGGGAGTGGCATTGCACTGTTCGGCAATAAAACAACGCTGATTATGAGGTTCTAAATATGAACGACAACTCGTGAAACTTTACACACACATCAGGCAGAGCAAATTTATCAATATTTTATACGTTAGTTGTGCAGCTTTTTTTAAATGGCTCGCCATGGCCCTCGAGAAATGTTCAAAAAAGCAGCCCTGGTTGAGTGTTTCACCTCGCTTTTTGTAAATTTTATGGAGTACAGTGAACCCTCGGTTATCGCGGTTAATGGGGACAGAGACCACCCGCGAAAACTGAAAATCCGCGAAGTAGCGGCGCACCTTCAAAAATGCTTAAAAAAAAAATACAATATATATATATATAAATATATATATATACATATATATATATATATATATATATATATATGTATATATATATATATACATATATATATATATATATATATATATATATGTATATATATATATATATACATATATATATATATATATATATATATATATATATATATATATATATATATATATGTATATATATATATATATATATACGGGGAGAGAGAGAGTGAAATTCATGTTATAACAAAAAAAACAAATTATTATTAAAACGTATTATTTTTTTATTCCCCAGCCATTCTTTTTGTATTTATTTAATTACTCCGACTTTTACCTGCTGGTACGCCGTCCGGTGTGCCCTGTGAAATGAAAGGTGGCATTCTTTATTTATTTATTTATTTATTCATTTATTCATTCATAACTGACAGCTTCGCGCTCCGCTCGTGCCCGGGCGCAAGAGGTGCTCCAATTCGGCTTAACTGTGACACACGCCCACCCTCCTCCCCCGGAGCTTCCATTCG
Organism: Idiotropiscis lumnitzeri; assembly: GCF_059441095.1. Classification (NCBI taxonomy): domain Eukaryota; kingdom Metazoa; phylum Chordata; class Actinopteri; order Syngnathiformes; family Syngnathidae; genus Idiotropiscis; species Idiotropiscis lumnitzeri. The sequence goes on along the minus strand of NW_028283578.1, from coordinate 70,945 downwards.
GTTAAACTTAGGGGCCGCTTGGCACCGCCCGTGCCCGGGGAAGGTGCTCCTCTTCGGCTTACTGTGTCGCGAGCATGCCCTCCTCCTCCGGAGCTTCCATTCGGTTAAACTTAGGGGCCGCTTGGAACCGCCCGTGCCCGGGGAAGGTGCTCCTCTTCGGCTTACTGTGACGCGAGCATGCCCTCCTCCTCCGGAGCTTCCATTCGGTTAAACTTAGGGGCCGCTTGGCACCGCCCGTGCCCGGGGAAATTGCTCCTCTACGGCTTAACTGCCACGCACGCCGGCCGGAGCTCTGGTACGGTCCGAACCGCGCGAAACGTCGTCACCGATCGTGTCCGGGGGAACGTGCTCTTCTTCGTCCACTCTCCTCTTCGCCCACGCTCTTCTTCGGCGCACGCCGGCCGTCTAACCGCTCCAGCGCCCCGTCGTGCCGCTCGGCGAAACTACAATGCCCCCGAATATTTTTTATACCCGCGAAGCACTGAACCCGCGAAAGGTGAACCGCGAAGTAGCGAGGGTTCACTGTATGTATAAGACCAAGACCTACAAAAAAGTCTCTTGGAGCAATAAGCTAGGTTTTACAGGAAGTCGGCCATTTTGAATTTACTTAAAAGGGGGCGGGTCACCACAATGGACTTTGTGTAGAAATTATTATTGGGGCCCGAGCAGCGACCGCGGCGAGGTCCCTATTGTTTATGTAGAAATTATTATTAGGGCCCGAGCAGCGACCGCTACGAGGTCCCCATTGTTTTTGTGGAAATTATTATTATTATTATTATTAGGGCCCGAGCAGTGACCGCTGCGAGGTCCCTATTGTTTTTCTAGAAATTGTTATTAGGGCCCGAGCTGCGACGGCTGCGAGGTCCCTATTGTTTTTGTAGAAAATATTATTACTTTTATTATTATTATTATTATTATTATTAGGGCCTGAGCAGCGACCGCTGCGAAGTCCCTGTTGTTTTTGTAGAAATTATTATTATTATTATTTTTCCGATTGTACGATCGCATTTTTGACCCCGAAACATGCACAAAAACTCACCAAACTTGGCAGTCTCATCGGGCATGGCGAGAAATTTGATATTTTAACATCTAATATGAACAGGAAGTGAGTTATGCATTTTTGAAAGTCCGACTTTTGCCCTTTTTTGCATGTTTACAGGGGTCATTCTTTTGCACCCTGATCCTAAAGGCTTCATCTGATTGCCTTAAAATTCTGTCTGTAGCATCTTAAGACCTGGGACAAACACTGGGGCTAAAATCTTTTGTTTCCGAAATACTATATGACGGGGGCGGGGCTTCAAAGTTTTCACTTAAGATTTCCTTCGCCGCAATGGACAAAATGCTTAATAACTCTCCTGCACATGCTGCTAAAAATCCAAAACTTCACATGTACATAAAGAGTCGGTACCTGAAGACATCTATATGTTTATATTCTGTTATACACCTTGCGCCAATCAATAACATTTTTTACATTTTGACGTACAGCATGGTGCCCTTTTAACGAATCCGATTGAAAATTGGCTAGAAAAGACTCAAGACATTGATCTTACTCTATCCCTATTTTTGTGACTTTCCTTCGAAGGGCGTGGCTATTGCGGTGCCGCAGAGTCTGACTATTCTCCGTGGCAACAAAAGTTCCTGCAAAATGATTCAGATGATCCATCTTCTCGAAATTTTTCACATTTGAGGATATTCAGGCCCTGAAGACGGCTGCCAACTTATTTTTGATCGCAGTGGTAGCGCCACCAACTGGTTAAAACAAATACAAATTATTTTCGTTGATGTTTTTCTCCGGGCAGGTTCACAAAATCTACCTTATATTTGCTCGGATGAGTGTTTAGGCCTTGAGGATGTCACAATACGAAAGTCTTTCGCCTTCTTCAGAGTGTCACATGATGGTGTCTTGTGACCCGTCTTTATCAGCTGATGTTCCATGAGGGCGTGACTTACCTGTCACAAGAATGAAGGCAAGTCACACCCCCCGCTGACCGTTCACTCCGCCAAGATGCTGCTCTAGGTGGTAGAGAGGATGAAGGCTCCCTTGTCTCTGTTCATGGTTTTTATGCCTCGCTTGCAGATCTCAATGGCCTCTCTGATCCAGCGCTGTTGTTTGTTCTCTTCGGTGCGGATGACCCTGCCCTTCTCCCGGTCCATGATGTGGTTTTCCCTTTTGCAGTGGTCAGTGATTGCTGATTTGTAATGTTCATGTTGTGCTTGTTCTTTTACTGCTCTGATTTTTCATTTTTTTGACAGGTAAGTCACACCCTCATGGAACATCAGCTGATAAAGACGGGTCTCAAGACACCATCATGCGACACTCTGAAGAAGGCGAAAGACTCGCCGAAACATGTCAGGTAAAAAATTAACCTAAAACATAATTGTCTGCTTTTAATGAATCAGTCAAATATCAATAATAAGAAGACAAAATGAACCTAATACAAATAAATGAATGCTTAATAACTCCCCTGCACATGCTCCTGAAAATCCAAACCTTCACCTGTAAATAAAACGTCCCGACCTGAAGACATCTTAATGTTATTATTTTGTTATACACACAGCGCCGCCAAGTGGAATCAAAAATGTGTTTTTATTTTAATTTTCACATCCTGCACGGTGCCCTTTTGACAAATCCGACTGAAAATTAGTCAGAAAAGACTCAAGACAATGATCTTTCTCTCTGCCGAATTTTGTGACGTTTTGGCAAAAGGCGTGGCTATTACGGTGCTGAAAAGTCAGATTGTACTCTGTGGCAACAAAAGCTCCGGCAACATGACTCAGATGATCCTATCTTCTCGAAGTTGTACACATTTGAGGATACTTCAGCCCTGAAGACATCTACCAACTTATTTTTCATCGTAGTAGTAGCGCCACCAACTGGTAAAAGCTAATACAAGTTATTTTCTTGGATGTTTTTCTCCGTGCAACTCAACAAGGCCGCCCTCATATATGCTCGGATGACTGTTTCGGCCATGAGGATGTCACAATACGAAATTCGTCCTTTTTCGTGTAAAGTTGTGGGAGTGGCATTGCACTGTTCGGCAATAAAACAACGCTGATTATGAGGTTCTAAATATGAACGACAACTCGTGAAACTTTACACACACATCAGGCCGAGCAAATTTATCAATATTTTATACGTTAGTTGTGCAGCTTTTTTGAAATGGCTCGCCATGGCCCTCGAGAAATGTTAAAAAAAGCAGCCCTGGTTGAGTGTTTCACCTCGCTTTTTGTAAATTTTATGGAGTACAGTGAACCCTCGGTAATCGCGGTTAATGGGGACAGAGACCACCCGCGAAAACTGAAAATCCGCGAAGTAGCGGCGCACCTTCAAAAATGCTTAAAAAAATATACAATATATATAATAAATATATAAATATATATATATATATATATATTTATATACGGGGAGAGAGAGAGAGAGTGAAATTCATGTTATAACAAAAAAACCAAATTATTATTCAAACGTATTATTTTTTTATTTCCCAGCCATTCTTTTTTAATTTATTTAATTACTCTGACTTTTACCTGCTGGTACGCCGTCCGGTGTGCCCTGTGAAATGAAAGGTGCCATTCTTTATTTATTTATTTATTTATTCATTTATTCATTCATAACTGACAGCTTCGCGCTCCGCTCGTGCGCGGAAGAGGTGCTCCGATTCGGCTTAACTGTGACACACGCCCACCCTCCTCCCCCGGAGCTTCCATTCGGTTAAACTTAGGGGCCGCTTGGCACCGCCCGTGCCCGGGGAAGGTGCTCCTCTTCGGCTTACTGTGTCGCGAGCATGCCCTCCTCCTCCGGAGCTTCCATTCGGTTAAACTTAGGGGCCGCTTGGCACCGCCCGTGCCCGGGGAAGGTGCTCCTCTACGGCTTAACTGCCACGCACGCCGGCCGGAGCTCTGGTACGGTCCGAACCGCGCGAAACGTCGCCACCGATCGTGTCCGGGGGAACGTGCTCTTCTTCGTCCACTCTCCTCTTCGCCCACGCTCTTCTTCGGCGCACGCCGGCCGTCTAACCGCTCCAGCGCCCCGTCGTGCCGCTCGGCGAAACTACAATGCCCCCGAATATTTTTTATACCCGCGAAGCACTGAACCCGCGAAAGGTGAACCGCGAAGTAGCGAGGGTTCACTGTATGTATAAGACCAAGACCTACAAAAAAGTCTCTTGGAGCAATGAGATAGGTTTTACAGGAAGTCGGCCATTTTGAATTTACTTAAAAGGGGGCGGGTCACCACAATGGACTTTGTGTAGAAATTATTATTGGGGCCCGAGCAGCGACCGCGGCGAGGTCCCTATTGTTTATGTAGAAATTATTATTAGGGCCCGAGCAGCGACCGCTACGAGGTCCCCATTGTTTTTGTGGAAATTATTATTATTATTATTATTAGGGCCCGAGCAGTGACCGCTGCGAGGTCCCTATTGTTATTAGGGCCCGAGCTGCGACGGCTGCGAGGTCCCTATTGTTTTTGTAGAAAATATTATTACTTTTATTATTATTATTATTATTATTATTAGGGCCTGAGCAGCGACCGCTGCGAAGTCCCTATTGTTTTTGTAGAAATTATTCTTATTATTATTTTTCCGATTGTTCGATCGCATTTTTGACCCCCGAAACATGCACAAAAATTCACCAAACTTGGCAGTCTCATCGGGCATGGCGAAAAATTTGATATTTTAACGTCTAATATGAACAGGAAGTGAGTTATGAATCTTTGAAAGTCCGACTTTTGCCCTTTTTTGCATGTTTACAGGGGTCATTCTTTTGCACCCTGATCCTAAAGGCTTCATCTGATTGCCTTAAAATTCTGTCTGTAGCATCTGAAGACCTGGCACAAACACTGGGGCTAAAATTTTTTGTTTCCGAAATACTATATGAACGGGGGCGGGGCTTCGAAGTTTTCACTTAAGATTTCCTTCGCCGCAATGGACAAAATGCTTAATAACTCTCCTGCACATGCAGCTAAAAATCCAAAACTTCACATGTACATAAAGAGTCGGTACCTGAAGACATCTATATGTTTATATTCAGTTATACACCTTGCGCCAATCAATATCATTTTTTACATTTTGACGTACTGCACGGTGCCCTTTTAACGAATCCGATTGAAAATTGGCTAGAAAAGACTCAAGACATTGATCTTACTCTATCCCTATTTTTGTGACTTTCCTTCGAAGGGCGTGGCTATTACGGTGCCGCAGAGTCTGATTAATCTCCGTGGCAACAAAAGTTCCTGCAAAATGATTCAGATGATCCATCTTCTCGAAATTTTTCACATTTGAGGATATTCAGGCCCTGAAGACGGCTGCCAACTTATTTTTGATCGCAGTGGTAGCGCCACCAACTGGTTAAAACAAATACAAATTATTTTCGTTTATGTTTTTCTCCGGGCAGGTTAACAAAATCTACCTTATATTTGCTCGGATGAGTGTTTAGGCCTTGAGGATGTCACAATACGAAAGTCTTTCGCCTTCTTCAGAGTGTCACATGATGGTGTCTTGTGACCCGTCTTTATCAGCTGATGTTCCATGAGGGCGTGACTTACCTGTCACAAGAATGAAGGCAAGTCACGCCCCCCGCTGTCCGTTCACTCTGCCAAGATGCTGCTCCAGGTGGTAGAGAGGATGAAGGCTCCCTTGTCTCTGTTCATGGTTTTTATGCCTCGCTTGCAGATCTCAATGGCCTCTCTGATCCAGCGCTGTTGTTTGTTCTCTTCGGTGCGGATGACCCTGCCCTTCTCCCGGTCCATGATGTGGTTTTCCCTTTTGCAGTGGTCAGTGATTGCTGATTTGTAATGTTCATGTTGTGCTTGTTCTTTTACTGCTCTGATTTTTAATTTTTTTGACAGGTAAGTCACACCCTCATGGAACATCAGCTGATAAAGACGGGTCTCAAGACACCATCATGCGACACTCTGAAGAAGGCGAAAGACTCGCCGAAACATGTCAGGTAAAAAATTAACCTAAAACATAATTGTCTGCTTTTAATGAATCAGTCAAATATCAATAATAAGAAGACAAAATGAACCTAATACAAATAAATGAATGCTTAATAACTCCCCTGCACATGCTCCTAAAAATCCAAACCTTCACCTGTAAATAAAACGTCCCGACCTGAAGACATCTTAATGTTATTATTTTGTTATACACACAGCGCCGCCAAGTGGAATCAAAAATGTGTTTTTATTTTAATTTTCACATACTGCACGGTGCCCTTTTGACGAATCCGACTGAAAATTAGTCAGAAAAGACTCAAGACAATGATCTTACTCTCTGCCGAATTTTGTGACGTTTTGGCAAAAGGCGTGGCTATTACGGTGCTGAAAAGTCAGATTGTACTCTGTGGCAACAAAAGCTCCGGCAACATGACTCAGATGATCCTATCTTCTCGAAGTTGTACACATTTGAGGATACTTCAGCCCTGAAGACATCTACCAACTTATTTTTCATCGTAGTAGTAGCGCCACCAACTGGTAAAAGCTAATACAAGTTATTTTCTTGGATGTTTTTCTCCGTGCAACTCAACAAGGTCGCCCTCATATATGCTCGGAGGACTGTTTCGGCCATGAGGATGTCACAATACGAAATTCATCCTTTTTCGTGAAAAGTTGTGGGAGTGGCATTTCACTTTTTGGCAATAAAACAACGCTGATTATGAGGTTCTAAATATAAACGACAACTCGTGAAACTTGACACACACATCAGGCAGAGCAAATTTATCAATATTTTATACGTTAGTTGTGCAGCTTTTTTGAAATGGCTCGCCATGGCCCTCGAGAAATGTTCAAAAAAGCAGCCCTGGTTGAGTGTTTCACCTCGCTTTTTGTAAATTTTATGGAGTACAGTGAACCCTCGGTTATCGCGGTTAATGGGGACCGAGACCACCCGCGGAAACTGAAAATCCGCGAAGTAGCGGCGCACCTTCAAAAATGCTTAAAAGAAAATACAATATATATAATAAATATATATATATATATATATATATATATATATATATCTGTATATATATATATATATATATATATGTATATATATATATATATATATATATATATATATGTATATATATATACGGGGAGAGAGAGAGAGTGAAATTCATGTTATAACAAAAAAAACAAATTATTATTAAAACGTATTATTTTTTTATTCCCCAGCCATTCTTTTTGTATTTATTTAATTACTCCGACTTTTACCTGCTGGTACGCCGTCCGGTGTTCCCTGTGAAATGAAAGGTGGCATTCTTTATTTATTTATTTATTTATTCATTTATTCATTCATAACTGACAGCTTCGCGCTCCGTTCGTGCCCGGGCGGAAGAGGTGTTCCAATTCGGCTTAACTGTGACACACGCCCGCCCTCCTCCCCCGGAGCTTCCATTCGGTTAAACTTAGGGGCCGCTTGGCACCGCCCGTGCCCGGGGAAGGTGCTCCTCTTCGGCTTACTGTGACGCGAGCATGCCCGCCTCCTCCGGAGCTTCCATTCGGTTAAACTTAGGGGCCGCTTGGAACCGCCCGTGCCCGGCGAAGGTGCTCCTCTTCGGCTTACTGTGACGCGAGCATGCCCTCCTCCTCCGGAGCTTCCATTTGGTTAAACTTAGGGGCCGCTTGGAACCGCCCGTGCCCGGGGAAGGTGCTACTCTTCGGCTTACTGTGACGCGAGCATGCCCTCCTCCTCCAGAGCTTCCATTCGGTTAAACTTAGGGGCCGCTTGGCACCGCCCGTGCCCGGGGACGGTGCTCCTCTACGGCTTAACTGCCACGCACGCCGGCCGGAGCCCTGGTACGGTCCGAACCGCGCGAAACGTCGCCACCGATCGTGTCCGGGGGAACGTGCTCTTCTTCGTCCACTCTCCTCTTCGCCCACGCTCTTCTTCGGCGCACGCCGGCCGTCTAACCGCTCCAGCGCCCGTCGTGCCGCTCGGCGAAACTACAATGCCCCCGAATATTTTTTATACCCGCGAAGCACTGAACCCGCGAAAGGTGAACCGCGAAGTAGCGAGGGTTCACTGTATGTATAAGACCAAGACCTACAAAAAGTCTCTTGGAGCAATGAGCTAGGTTTTACAGGAAGTCGGCCATTTTGAATTTACTTAAAAGGGGCGGGTCACCACAATGGACTTTGTGTAGAAATTATTATTGGGGCCCGAGCAGCGACCGCGGCGAGGTCCCTATTGTTTATGTAGAAATTATTATTAGGGCCCGAGCAGCAACCGCTACGAGGTCCCCATTGTTTTTGTGGAAATTATTATTACTTTTATTATTATTATTATTATTATTATTAGGGCCTGAGCAGCGACCGCTGCGAAGTCGCTATTGTTTTTGTAGAAATTGTTATTAGGGCCCGAGCTGCGACGGCTGCGAGGTCCCTAATGTTTTTGTAGAAAATATTATTACTTTTATTATTATTATTATTATTATTATTAGGGCCTGAGCAGCGACCGCTGCGAAGTCGCTATTGTTTTTGTTGAAATTATTATTATTATTATTTTTCCGATTGTTCGATCGCATTTTTGACCCCCGAAACATGCACAAAAACTCACCAAACTTGGCAGTCTCATCGGGCATGGCGAAAAATTTGATATTTTAACGTCTAATATGAACAGGAAGTGAGTTATGAATTTTTGAAAGTCCGACTTTTGCCCTTTTTTGCATGTTTACAGGGGTCATTCTTTTGCACCCTGATCCTAAAGGCTTCATCTGATTGCCTTAAAATTCTGTCTGTAGCATCTTAAGACCTGGGACAAACACTGGGGCTAAAATCTTTTGTTTCCGAAATACGATATGACGGGGGCGGGGCTTCAAAGTTTTCACTTAAGATTTCCTTCGCCGCAATGGACAAAATGCTTAATAACTCTCATGCACATGCTGCTAAAAATCCAAAACTTCACATGTACATAAAGAGTCGGTACCTGAAGACATCTATATGTTTATATTCGTTTCCTGTCTTTTTTACGTCATAGTGTACATAAGGGTCTGATGCAACCTCTGACTGAGAATCAGCCTTGTCCGCATTGTGAATCATGTAAAAATCACCCAGCAGGGGGCAGAGGTGCAAAAGATCCGCCTTGAATCTGCGCCAGAGGTACAAATGGGGGGCGGGATCCTGGGGTAGACTTATAAGTGTGGAGAGCAGCGTGGGTAGCAGCAGCATCGGCAGCACTAGCAGCAGTCGTATTAGTAGCGTTAGCAATGAAATCCTCCAAGCAAATGACGATCGAGGAATGCTTTTTTGTAAAAAAAAAAAGCTTCCTAAAAGCATCAAGGCGATGGAGACGCTTTGGTTGAGAGGATGACGCTTCGTCGTCGTCTCAACAAACAGGCGTCTAAAGAGGGTGCGCGTGCCTTGCGGCCTGCATCGCCTGCCTTCGGACAATAGCCAAAGCAGCTGAGAGTCCTCACCAGATCCCCCCGAACGAGGAGGTAAGCGCTCGCAAGTTACCATTGAACATGTGGTTTTACCCCTCATGCTTTTATTGTACATATCATGCATCTTGCGGGCAGAAAATGTCGCATAAATGTGCAGTTAGACGCGAGCGTATCTCCTCCCCGACGAGGAAACAACAATACTGAATGGTGTGGTAATCATGCATACTTTCTAAAATTCACAGATTGTGCATCCCGCGGCAAGAAAGTTCCTCCTCGTCTTGTTGGTGTAAAGAAAGGTAAATTATAATATGAAACTTCACACGCCAGCAATAAAATGCAGCAATAAATATATATTTCCAATTGTTTATATTTCTGTAATTTACAGGTTGTGCATCAGGAAGCAGTGGTTCCGGATGGCGTCACACTGGATGGCAACCGAGGAAAATCGACTTTACAGCAACCCCTGGACCACTGAATGCCGCTGCCCATTTGGAGTCTGAGGAGCCAGCTGATTTCCTGCAGCTGTTTCTCACGGATGAGCTTCTGCAGCACATCGCGGATGCCAGCAATCACTTCCCAGACAATTATTTTCACACAAACCCCAGTGGACAAACACAAGCTCGCCTATTTTCCACGGACCAGCAAAGCCAGACCACAACGAAAGTGTCGGGTCTGTTTGCGCAAAGGCAAACGGAGTGAAACAAGAATGTGGTGTGAACTATGTTGTGTGCCCTTGCATCAAGGCAACTGTTTTATTTTATATCACACAAAAAAAAAGTATGTATGACACTGATGTATTTCATTTTTGTACATAGTTCAACAGTTCAGTCGTTTAGTGTTATGTGCAAATAAATTTATTTTATCAAAAACATGTTTTTTGTGCTTTTTTTTATTTTATAGAAGGCATGCATTATTTAGATGTTAGAGGTGTCATAAAAGCCATAAATAATAGTGTCAAAGTTCAAATTATGGCCAAAATGCATCAGTTTACAAAAAGCTCATTTTCTCAGTTTTTTCCCCAGGGATTGGAGTTTTCATGAAATTTAGCTATTTTCAAATGCCGATTGTTCAAGAATGGAAAAAGATAGGAACAAACATTTTTTTGCTGTTGAAAGAAGAGAGTCTCATCTTTCTTCGGGTGTGCTCCATGTCTATATAGCATTAGAATACAATATTCTGTGGGCCTTGCAATATTAGTCAAAACCCAGGAAAACTCTGGGATTGAGTGGGTTGCTCCAGTGAAAATGGCTGGTATTTAATGAGTTAAGACTGGTTAGGACATCCGGCTCGCAGTCCCAAGGTGCAGGGTTCGATCCCGGGACCCAGCTTTCCTGTGTGGAGGTTGCATTTGTGAGTGAGTTTGAGCGCAGATGGTTGTTCGTCTTTGCGTGCCCTGCGATTGGCTGGCAACCACTTCAGGGAGTGCCCCGCCTACTGCCCGTTGACAGCTGGGTAGGCTCCAGCACGCTATCCTTGTGAGAATAAGCGGATTGGATATTACATGTATGTGTTTATGCCCTAGGCCAGGCGAGGGCAAACTACGGCCCGGGGGCCACATGCGGCCCGTTAAAAGTTTTAATCCGGGCCGCCGAACTTGAAAAAAATTTAATGAATAAACCTTGTTAATGTTTTATTTTCTAAACACTGTGGTTTTCAAAGACAAATATTATTGTTGGAATGCTTTTATTCACTTTCATATAAAATTAAATGTATTTTTTTTCTCAGATGAGGTGAGGTTTCCAAAACACTCCATCCATCTGCTCCTGGTCCGGCCCCTCTGTCATATTTTAGAACCCATTGTGGTCCTCCAATCAAAAAGTTTGCCCGCCCCTGCCCTAGGCTTTGTGTCTTTGCTTGGTTGACTGTGTAATGAGTGTATGAATGCATTTCTTTCTACCAGACACCTTGGACTTCCCATGGCAGATTAATAATCTATTTTATCTATCCATCAGAGTCACGAATGTCATTTGATGAGTAGAGAATTTAGAGTCTCCAATTAACCTAATATACATGGATTTGCGCATGGAAACCTGAGAAAAAGCCCTTAGTCCTACTTTTCCATCTGAACCACTTTATCCTCACGAGGGTCACAGCCGTGACATCCCAGCTGACTTCAGAAAGTAAGTGGGCGACGACTCATGATCTCTTGGTTGAATAATATTGTTAGGGGCTCAAAATGGCCCTCTACAATAAAATGGCAGAAGAATATTACATACTCTCTGGCAGAAGAATATTGCGTTTTTTTGTTTTGTCCAATTAACTTAAATAAAACTTGGGAAAATTTAATGATTACATGTAAACCAGCTGGTCTTCCCCATACCAAGCCCTGGCTAAAACTGACTGAAAAATGCATGATGTGTGCCTTTTAAACTCCTCGGCCCATCCACTATGCCAGGGATGGGCAAACTTTTTGATTGGGAGGGGGGGGGGGCACAATGAGTCCTAAAATACATTTAATTTTAAACGAAAGTGAACAAAAGCATTACAACAATATATATGTCTTTGAAAAACCACAGTATTTAGAAAATAAACCATTAACAAGGCTTATTCATTTAATTTTTTTCAAGTTTGGGGGGCTGGATTGAAACGTTTAACGGGCCACAAGTGGCCCCCGGGCCGTAGTTTGCCCAAGTGCCCTAAGCCAATTGATTCTAAAAAATAACAGTTTTCTTCATCAAAACAACATTTTATGATCAACATAAATGTTAGTGAGTACATAAAGGTATACTCATTCGATCTATCATAACCCCATGCACTTAGACTGTACAAAAAAAAGAAAATTTTTATTTTAAAACCTAGTATTTCGCCATGACGTCACACGCTAGCGTCAAGTGCTTGGCGCTAAAAACCCGGAAGTAACAGCGGCGCTCGGTTTGAAAGTGGAGAGTTGTGCATGGTAGGCGAATTCGGGAGAAATGTTTGTTGAACACGAGGACTGTGGCGTAGAAGATGGTTTAACAGCGATCTAGTGCGCACCCAACCGTGATGGCTGACCAACGAAATAAATGCGGACCGACGGAGTGGACTGACAGGACGTGGAAAACAGGTGTGTGGCATGTGTGCGTGTGCACGAATGTGGGAGCGCGTTCACTATGGTGGCAGCGATCGCAAAGCAGCAGCACCACTCCTTGACAAAAGTATTGTACTTTCTCTGATGTTTTGGGTTTGCTCTGCTTTGGGGTTTGTAGTTCTGGCCACGCAAAAGTAACAAAGCAAGTTCTTGGATGTCTGCTTTTTTCTTGAACTGTTAATTGGTTAACATCGTGGCTCTTATTTTTATCTAATGTATGGAGTTTGGTGGCTATCTATATGCACAACTATATTAGTTGCACTTGAAATTGCATACAGAAAATTTGTATAAATAGGTTACGCTATAAAGTATAACAATATTAACAATCGTTATTGTTGTTACTGTTTATTTATTTTATTTTGCAATAACTGTGCTCCAAGCTTAGCTGTTGTGCCAGCTGCCAAGTAAAAATATGTAATCTCACTCAATAATAGGAATAAATACTTAACTAACATCTCAATTTTTCGGGTTGGGCTGTGGGGGAGGGGAGGGTGGCTGCCTGACAAAAAGCAGACTGTCCTGCACATGCGCAGACCAGCCGAGTGTGTGAAGTGTGCGTAAGTGCAGTACCGGGACCGACCACTAGACAGCGATCCTGAGTAATTTTTCGCACACACATTTCTAGCACACTCGTCTTGTTTTTGTGACCTTCCTGGGAAGCCCTGAAACTTTGACAGGACCTCCCCCTGAGCTTCTTATCACTGAATTCAATGCTCTTTTTTGTGGGGCCCAGATTTTTGGTCCCCACAAAAATTTTGGTCCCCTACAGTGGGTGTGCTGTCCGATGTTGGTCCCCAACATGTAGCTTATACAAACACACACACACACCCCTACTTGTTTTTTTTGACATTGTTGGGCCACCTGAGCAAAACTCACATTGTGGGAACCACCCTTTCTAGTGGTTGTACAGCTCTGAAAAAAATCAGGCAGTGTCCAGGAATTTAGTTAAACACAAAAACCACTTCAAATTACCAATTAATGACCTGGAGGTCAAATGAGTGACTCAAGTGCATGTAATTCAGTCACTGTAGCCCAAAGATTCTCTGGGCCAGTGGATGAACCATTATTCGTCTTGGACAGCATTGAAGCAGGCCGTAGCCTGGTTTCTAAAGCTGAAAGACTTACTGACAGAGTAAAGGAAAATAGAAAGGAGTTAATCACATTAGGTGAAGAAGGCAAGATGAATTTATTCAAGAGAACTGTCAAAGGAAAGTATTTGACCTGCGACGACTTGGATAAAGCAGAAAGAGAACTTGTGAAATACTGTCAAAGGCGAAGTTTCAAAAAAGATTTAGCCATATTTGAAAAACAAAAAAGGGTGAAGAAAAGTAGCCCACTTTACAAGTTCAATATAGTACTTCAAGATGGTGTCATGAGGGTTGGTGGACAGTTGAGCCACGCAGCCATGCCTGAAACAGCAAAACAGCAAGCCATCTTGCCAAGGATTCACATAACACAAAGCTAGTCCTGAGATACATTCATGAGATTACAGCTCACGCTGGAAGGAACCACATGATGGCTAATCTGCATCAACAGTTTTGGATACCTCGAGCTGCTAGAGTCATCAGAAGAGTGCTACCTGACGATCCGCCTTTCAAGAGAATTGGCGTTGATTATTTTGGTCCATTCTAAGTAAGTAGGGTTAGAGGACAAGTAAAGAGATACGGCGTGATTTTTACATGGCTCGCTGTACGAGCCGTACATCTGGAAATTGCATCTTCACGTGACACAGATGCTTGTCTCAACGCAATCCGAAGATTTCTTGTCAGAAGAGGACAAGTGAGAGAGATGTATTCTGATAACGGAACCAACTTTAGATCAGCTGACAGTGAAATGAAGAAATCAATCAAAGAATGGAACACTAAGTAAATCGAGAAACACATGCTGCAAAAAGGTATTCAGTGGCATAGCAATCCCCCAGCAGGTTCCCACCACGGAGGAAGCTGTGAGCGACTTATTTGGTCTGTGAGAAAAATCCTGAATGTCACTGTAAAAGAACAAATTTCGGGTGAAGAAAGTCAATATACCTTGCTTGGTGAGGCTGAAGCAGTTATAAACAGCAGGCCTATCACAAGGACATCTTCCGACCTCAACGACTTGGAAGCACTCACACCCAACACTCTGTTGTGGCTGAAGGTCAAACCTGAGTTACCTCCTGGAGTCTTCTGTAAAGACGACCAATACGCCCCAATACGTACCTCTGGGAATGAGCTGGTCAGCTCTTTAAAGAGTATTATGTAAGTTGAAATACATTAATCCATTTTTCTTTTTTGGACCATCTTTAACTGTGTAGTGTGTAATGTCTAAAATACAAAATGATCTGATTTTAGGGTGCAGTTGACGACTGTGGCACAGGTCCTCGCTCTACAAGTGCTAATAGTCTTCGGCAAAGAGAAAAATCTGCCATAAGGTACAGAAAACATTGGCATCAGAGTAAATGGATGCATGTTTTTGCAATGTGCGAGGAAACTGGCGAACTCAGAGAAAACTACGCAGGCTTGGGAGAACATGCAAACTCTACACAGGAAGGCCGGAGCCGGAATCGATCCCACAACCTCTGCATTGTGAGACCATCGTGCTCACAAGTCGCCCACCGTGGCGGCCGTCCATTATGAATGCCATCCCACCATCCATTATCTGTACGGCTTCTCCTCACAAGGGTTGCGGGGGGTGCTGGAGCCTATCCCAGCTATCTTGGGGCAGTAGGTGGGGTACACCCTAAACTGGTTGCCAGCCAATCGCAGGTCACACAAAGACAAACAACCATCCGCGCTCACACTCACACCAATTTAGGGTGTCCAAACAACCTGCCATGCATGTGTTTGGAATGTGGGAGGAAACCGGAGAACCCACGCAGGCGTGTGGGAAACATGCAAACTCCAAACAGGAAAGCCGGAATCAATCCCGCGACCTCTGCATTGTGAGACCATCGTGCTAACAAGTCGCCCACCATGCATCCCTGCTAAATAAATGATTAATTTTTACATTTTAGTATTTGTAAGCGATCTTGTGTTCATGACAGCATTTTCAACAGTGTGGGTGTTTGTATGAAAGCATTTCACTCGTGTATGGGCATGAGCATGTTTCAGTTGTATTTATGAATAACAATAATTTCACAATTGTGCCTGAGCGCCTTTCACTGGTGTGTATGAGAATGTTTCACCTATGTGTATGAGCGCATTTGACGAGTGTATGAGCAACAACTATTTCACTAGTGTGTATGAGAGCGTTTCACTCGTATGTATGATAGCGTTTCATAAGTATGCATGAGCAACAACAATTTCACTGGTGTGTAAGAGTGCATTTCAGAAGTGTGAAGCGATTCCTGACTTTTGTCCCCAACGGCACCTCATACTCCCCATCTCCCGCTCACTTCTCCTGACCCCATGAGCCATCCCCGTTGCTACTACATGGAGATTTGATGTGTTTTTTTGTTTTTTTTGTTATTAGCTTCTTCAACATCTCTTCTGATTCTCATCTCTTCTCTGGCGCTCGTCTCCGCCTGTCTGATTTGAAGTCGACCTCAGAATTTGCACTATTTTGACATGACTTCTGTGGTAATCACTACTGACATATTGTGTCATTTGCTCAATAATACATTAAAATTATAATAAATAATAAAAATGGGTCCGGTGCCGAGCTCTGGCTTCATATCTTTAAAAGTGGTCTTCTCAAATCTGTTACTAATGGCCTCTAAATCGGTTGTGGTAGAGAAGGGGCAAATTAGACCTTATGGCATCTTAATTTGGTCAAGTCTTGTACCCATTTTCAAGGCCAGCGACTATTGCTTTAGCTATATACAAGAAAAGGATTACTCTGAATATACACAACAACAAATCCCAGATGTCCATCCCAAATGTTGTTTCAAAATAATCCAGTTCAGATGATAAACAAATGTATTGGTATGTTGAGGTCATTATTTCAAATCAAAATATACACTTCTTTTTCAGACAATGGGGAGGATCGAAGAAGTGGAAAAGTTGCAGGAGTAACTTCAAAACAATGCAAAGAGACAGAATCTGGAAGAATGTCAAGTTTGTCCATGTTTATATTTCTGGAATTTAGTGGGCGTGCATCTCGAAATGTTTGGGGATGGTTCGGGCTGCCAGACAAGACTTTCACTGCGAGCGCTGGACCACTGGATGCTGCGGCAAACAGCGGACTTCTTGCAGCTATTTATTACCAACAAGCTACTCCTGCACATCAATGATGCGGATGGCACAGACTGCTTTGCAGACAATTATTTTGAGGCAAAACCAAGAGGTCTGTAAGCACTCTGAAAACAAAGTAAAATATTTGACACCCACGGCAAAGAAAGCCATGCTACAGCATAGGGCTGGGCGATAAACCGAAAATTTACCGTTACCGAAATTTATTACAATGACCGAAATCATTTTGCCCATGTCGGTAAATTCGATGAATAAAAAAAGAAAAGCCTTTTGTCTGCGGCAATGTTCATGCCCCTTTAAGACCGCTACAGCGCCTCTAGTCATGTGACTCCACCCGTCTGTCGCTCTCGTTGCTGGCGATTCAAATCCAGAAGCTTTCTCACCACCCACAACACAACCATGCTGTGCTGAAAGTTCAAAGTGAGAAGCAAGGTTCGACAAGTGACAACAGCCCATGAACGGAGGCGACACCATACGAGAGAACGTCTCAGAGGTGGACGCGATAGCCTAGCACATAGCTAAAGATAAAGCTCCTCTAGTTACGTGGCGCGCACAGGATTTAAACGCTTCATGAAAGCCGTATTTCCCGATATGGACTACATCGGGCCGGGAGCTTAGACATGTCAAGCATTTTGCATCTACATCCGACTTGTGGTCGGGTCGCAACATGGATCCCTGATTGAGCCTAACTGTGCATTACATAGATGACAAGTGGCGACTGCGCAGCAGAGTACTCGAGACGGCACATTTTCCCCGATAATACCCACTTGTTTATTTGGCTTGCATTGACATTTTCTTTCATTTTATTTCGCGTTTTTTTATTTGCCATTATTTACATCATGAGAGCATCTTGGCGCAATCTATTTGCAGAAAAAGATTTCGCAAGAGGTACCCTTTTTCTTTGTGACATTGTTCAAGTCATGCAAAGCAAGCTCAGGGTTCGCGGTTAACCGCTTCCCGATTGCCCGGGGCAAGTGAAATTTGGCCACGGGCAAGGTAAAATTATGGGCAACTTGCCCGACCGGGCAAGCATTTTTTAAAGCAGCCAAATATCTTTAATTTTGACGAAAACGGTGGTGTGATCTGTTTGTGTGCACTGTATGGTGATGGTTTAACCCAGACAACCCCTTATGTTTTGGTATGGTCCATTGGCCTTATCGGGGGTAATGGGCGGGCGCTACGGGGATCAGTTAGTTCAGTGAATGTCGAGTTAAAGTGGACGTCAATAAATCCCGCAGTATTGGAACTCGCTGTCGTAGCATCCTCATTTGAAGTTTGAAAAACACAACAAAAACCTACGATATTTTGGCCGAAAATTGACAGCCGGAAGTTTTCTTACCTTCTGCGCATGTTTACGAGTGGCGACGAGTTCGTTCAAATCCGAACATTTCGGATTCCTCTGACATGACTAAAATAGCTCGAATATTTTTAAGTAGACAATTCAGTTGTGAGTAAGGAAGGGAGTAATATTTGATTATTGGCTGTTAATTCATTAGCTCCATGATGTGACCTGACATAGTGTCAGTGACTGTGTTCTGTTTATGCTATGAAACTTATGGAGGCAGCACCACAGGCACTGGTCTTAAAGGAATACACAAATTTGCCACACTCATAATTTACTCATGTGATTCCTCAATTAATACGCTCTCCTGGACTTAAAATTGATCATCTGGATTGCTGTAATATCATTTTCCAATTTAACATGCAGATTTGTTAATTATTAAAACTACAATTAACATTTTCAATAACTGCACAGGATGATACATTTGCTCTTGTGAGTAGGGTTTCATGGTTGATGATGAAAACAAGATTAATTTATGCTTATCAGATTATATGTTTATTTACATTTTGTGGCGCACATTTTACAACCATAAACATTTTATCTTAGAGAAAAAAAATTGTCACTTGCCCAAGTCGGGCAAGTAATTTGGCCACTCGGGCAAGGCAAATTTTAGTGGCACTTGCCCTATGGGCAAGCAGTTTTTAAAGTTAACCGCGAACCCTGCAAGCTATTTGGAATGTTCATACAAATGATTTTTGTACTTTTATTTTTCATTGAAAGTAAAGTGTACTGTTGGTCAATAAAAAAAACAGTCAATATGCAATTCCTGCATTTATTTTGATTTTAGTCCACGTGGGAATTTATTGTGCATTTATCGTTATCGAGGTAAAATTGCTCGATTTCTCGCGATATTGATTTGAGGTCATATCGCCCAGCCCTTCTACAGCATGTATATACAGTGTGAGACGTGTTGTGTTCACTTGCTCCAAGGCAATTGTTTTTAAGTGTATACCACATACCCAACGAATTGTGTAATTTGTATGGCGGGGTGTACACATGCGTTGCAAAAACACATGCACACACTGTCACTCACGCACTTCCGTATATAGTTTATTTCAGCACCTTTTGTCATGCTGTTTTTATTTTATAGAAGGAAAGCATTATTTTGATGTCTGAGCTGTCACAAAAGAAAAAATAGAACTGTTGAAGTCAAGTCAAGCTTGTGCTTGAAATGTTTGTTCTTAGTTTCTCAGTTTTTCGTGAGCAATGGGAATTCAGTTATATTCAAACGCTGTCAGGTAAAGGCTCCATATTTTTATAGCATTATAGCACACTATTCTGTGGGCGCTAGAATTGAAGGGTTTGCGTTAGTAAAAATAGGTGGGATTAAATGAGCTGAAGTGTATCTCTTGAGTGCTCCTTAAATATTTGCCTGTGTTGGTATATTTTATTTTGGTCGTGTCATGTTTATTCTTACGCTGAAAGAGACATGAGGTGTTCGAAAAAAATAAATGATTTTTTTTTCCCGGTCAAAACTACCAATGGTGTCTGTTTTTTTTCCCTCCGTGAAATGTACGAGTTATCACTTTGACGCGCATGATGTCACGTGGCTGGAGGACTGGAAACTTGCACGAACAACATTTACGTTGAAATGTAACAATGACACATATATCGACATCTAACAAACATGCATGGGCATCTAACATTGACACTTACATTGACGTCTATAACATAAACCATTACAATCACATCTAACAAACACGGACATCTAACAGACACATCGACATCCATCATAAACATTTACATAGACATCGACATCTAACCAACCTCTACATAGACATCTTACACACATCGACATCTAACAAACATTTACATAGACATCTAACATAAACACATCTAATATAGACACATAGATTGACATCTAACATCGACACATTGAGATCTAACATAGACATACATTGACATCTAACATAGACTGTTACATCGACAACTAACATCGACACAAGGCTTTGTCAAATGACACGTCATGACGACATATACAGAGACACAAGGCACAACAGCATATTTTTGGTACAAATTGAACCCGATATGTTAGCTACCTCGTTCGACTTAAAGGGTTAGCGAACTTGTTATGGTGGTTGAGGCGTGGTGGCTACCCAGCTCGTGTAGTGTATATTAAACTTAAGTTAATAATTTATGACCAGTAAACACGGATGTTGTAACGCAAAACAATGTTCAAATGTTAGTTTTTTTTCAACACATTTCATGAGAAAAAGCTCTACTTGTCTGTGAGAAATGTATGTTGTAGACCCATTATATAACACAATATTACACAATTTTACATTGGAATTTCATTTAATAAAACATTGACAATTATCTTTACAAACACTGTGTATGATTCATCTTTTCATTTGTTGTTCAATGAGCAAAACAGTGGCGATCAAAACAGTGCAAATTAAATGACATTTTATAGGTATCTGGTTGCAATACAGTGAACCCTCGCTACTTCGCGGTTCACCTTTCGCGGGTTCAGTGCTTCGCGGGTCTAAAAAATATTCGGGGGCATTGTAGTTTCGCCGAGCGGCACGACGGGGCGCTGGAGTGGTTAGACGGCTGGCGTCCGCCGAAGAAGAACGTGGGCGAAGAGGAGAGTGGACAAAGAAGAGCACGTTCCCCCGGGCACGATTTGGGGCGACGTTTCGCGCGGTTCGGACCGTACCAGAGCTCCGGCCAGCGTGCGTGGCAGTTAAGCCGAAGAGGAACAACTTCCGCCCGGGCACTAGCGGGGCGACATTTCGCTCCGTTCGGGACCGTGCGAGAGCTCCGGAGGAGACCGGCCGGCGTGCGTGGTTGTTAAGCCGAAGAGGAACACCTTCCGCCCGGGCATGAGCGGAGCGCGAGGCTGTCAGTTATGAATGAATAAATGAATAAATAAATGAAGAATGCCAGGGCACACCGGACGGCGTACCAGCAGGTAAAAGTCGAAGTAATTAAATAAATACAAAAAGAAGTAATTGAATAAATACAAAAATAATGGCTGGGGAATAAAAAAATGTTTTAATAATTTTTTTTTTTTGTTATAACATGAATTTCACCCTCTCTCTCTCTACCCGTATATATATATATATATATATATATATATATATATTATTTTATTTATTTATTTTTTTAAGCATTTTTGAAGGTGCGCCGCTACTTCGCACTTTTTTTTAAAAGCATTTTTGAAGGTGCGCCGCTACTTCGCACTTTTTTTTTTTAAAGCATTTTTGAAGGTGCGCCGCTACTTCGCGGATTTTCCGTTTTCGCGGGTGGTCTCGGTCCCCATTAACCGCGATAACCGAGGGTTCACTGTAGTAAGTTACATTCTAATTTACATTGACAGGTAATGGAAATGACTACTGGTAACCTCAATTGAACTGTATTTCAGTCAGAATGCCTCAAACATCATAAAAAAATAAAACGTTGAGTATTATTTCTCCTTCAAAATGTCAGAAGAAATACTCTATAATGGCCTGACGACATTAACATAGCTTATAGTATATAGCAGGGGTGGGAAAACTTTTTTATTGGCGGGCCACAATGGGTTCTAAAATTTGACAGAGGGGCTGGACCAGGAGCAGATGGATGGAGTGTTTTGGTAACCTCATCTCATCTGAGAAAAAAAATACATTTAATTTTAAATGAAAGTGAACAAAAGCTTGTCTTTGAAAAACCACACTATTTTGAAAATAAAACATTAACAAGGTTTTTTTTTTTTTTTTTCAAATTCGGCGGGCCGGATTAAAACGTTTAACGGGCCGCATGTGGCCCCCGGGCCGTAGTTTTCTCACGTCGGTATATAGCATAGCGGCATAGGTTCCCTCGTCAACATCAAGTGAGTTACCCTCTTACCAAGACCAAAATACGGGGCTCTCCATCTCCCGGTCACTTCTCCAGACCCCAACAGTCACCCTCGTTGCGAGAACTTGGAGATTCGATGTTTATTTTTTTTCGCTTCTTCAACTTCGTGTCTGATTCTTTTCTCTTCTCTGGCTCCAGGATTCCGCTGTCAATCAGATGACGATTGAGGCGGGACTTCCGGTTCAAAGTCACCCTCAGAGTTTGCAACCATTTGAGATGGCTTCTGTGGTAATAACAACTGTCATAGGTGCAATTTGCTCTATAAAGCATTAAAAAAAAAAAAATAATAATAAATTACAAAAAATAGTCAAGTACAGCACTCGTCTCATAAACTAGGTAAGAATTTAGCGTTACTAACGTTGCTACACTTTAAAGAGTGTTTTACTGACTAGCTAAACCCAGTTTGCTTAAACTGATCGTACACTGGACGAAATCTTACCGTTGTCTTTTTACAAATGGATTATGAAATTGTTGCAGAAATTGTTTTGCTGTGACGGAGGGCAAGTTTTATAAGGTTCGTTCATCGGGAAGGTTTTATATTAGACGAGGATGGTCTTGTTCTTCGGATTTTTTTTTTATTTATAAAAGGCCGAGCATTTGTATTTGCGCTCAGACTGTGTTGCACAGTGCACACGAACCAAAAGCTCTAAAGAAAACACAATACCCGATCCAAACGGAGGGACGTGTTATCTTTATCTTCCACACCGCCTATCTTGTACTGGCTTGCGGGGAGGTGCTGCCGCCTATCCCGTCTGACTTTGGGCGAAATGCGGGAGGGACGACCTGAACAGAGAAATACAAAAAGAAGCAGTACAGCGTCAGTGTAACTCCTTACGGGATAATATCCTCGTCGCATAAACAAGGTAAGAATTTCACGGTATGCATTTTGGTGAACTATAAAGCGTGCTTTACTGACTGGAGCGACGTCGAGTTAGCCTAAATGTATCGTGCATTGGACTAAATCTAGCAAGTTAGAATTATACGATTTGTTCTTCGGGAAGGTTTTATATTAGAGGAGGAATTAAGATCTTGCCCTTCGGACATTTTTTGTGATAAAAGGCCGAGCATTTGCATTTGCGCACAGTATTAGTCCACGAAACAAGAAATACCCATGTACAAATAACTTGCAATTATAATAGTTGGAGCTGTAACAAAGTGTTTTTAATACGGTGTTGTATAAATTAGCAGGAAATTAGAACACAAATTAAAACACGTACAGTAGATACAAGAAGAACAACGACAGTCACATGTTGAGTCGAAAGCTAAAGAATAAAAATGTGTCTTCAAAACGTTTTAAAAGTGGACAGAGAGGGGGCTTGCCTAACATTCAATGGAGAGTCAGGGAATGGACTCCGAGTGCAAGTTTCAGGCCATCTATCTCAAGAAAGAGCTTCTGATGCACCTCAAACGGGTACTGCAAATTTAGTAAGTTCAGCGCATAGTTAATTCCCATGAGCAGGAGACTGGCAACATTTCCACAACCTCATTTTCTTAAGCAACAATGGAAACAGAGGCATGGGATGTGTCTTCTTGTCCCTCACTTGCTTGGAAGACATAGAGTACGTGTGTCAAACTCAAGGCCCGGGGCCAGATCTGGCCCACAACCTAATTTTATGTTGCCCGCAAAGGGCAAATCATCTGCATCAACTTCCTGTTTCTAGCATATTTTCTTCACAACAACACTGAGATATGAGATATTGCCAATTATTTGTTACCAATCCTCCCCTTTTAAAATAAATTGAAAAATTGTTGAACAATTACTTACTAGCTTCTGATTTCAAAACTGGCTTTCCAATCAATTTATATGGGTTCACAGTCCCTCTGAGGGAAACCACAACTACGATGTGGCCCGTCCATAAAAATGAGTTTGACACCCCTGACATAGACCTTCAGTACTTGCTTGGCCTGGTCCTCTTTTGCTTGTTCTCTGCTGACTTCCTGAAAGAGCATATACATCCATGGTTAGGTGCATAATGTCCCAAATTTGTGTTTGCTTTTTATAGTTCTGAATATCGCTGTCTTCAGGCAGTATCCAAGAAGCTCCAGAATCTTCACCTTGCAGGAGACTTCCAATGGCACGTTTTTGCAATCATTAACACTGCATCATCCAAAGAGAGCAAACCATTTTCAACATTTGAGATTGGTCAGTAATATTTACAAGTAACACCCACTCGTGTGGATTGACCAATAGATTAGATCTAGAAAAACATGAAATTACTCAAATTATGACAACATGTTTCAGCCGGACACCAGTGATATGTGACAGTATTTGCAATCTGCATTACATGTTTATAACAGCATATATGAGAATCAAAAAATAAATAAAAAGGGCAATGAAAACGGAAATTAAAATAGAAACCTCAACCTCAAGGATAGGATTTTTGTCGAAATCTCAAAATCGAAACTTTGGACCTTCTGATTTATTTTGTCAATTACCCGAAAGTAACCTTTGCCAAATGCCAACCCTTTAGCCAGAGCAGGTCACATACTGGCAGCAATTAATTTATTTGAATATTGTGACAAATAAAAATGTTTGCTGCACAGTCTATGAGTTAATTGCAGCTTTAAAAACGTAATACTGTTGTAATTTACCTGGTAGTCCGTGATGAGTTCCTCTGCAGACTGTCCGAGGAATTTCATCAAGGAATGGATTATGCCTTCCAGCTTCAACGTTTTGCTATTTAAAAAGACACAAGATGATTAAGTGTCTTAAATAAATAAAAGCTCACATATGCATTGCTTACATCCCAAAAAGTGCATCTCAACTTTAAATAAAAAAAATAGCAAGATATCCATAAGCTCTAACAGATCTTTTATTGTTTTATTCTGTTAATGCTTATGATGGACTTATCCAAAATAGTTTGATGCAAATTATATTTGCAGTAATAAAACACAACCCTCTTACATGACTGAGTGAACTGAGCATAGGTCTTATTTCAGTGCCAGTAACTCGGCCTTTTTTTCCAAGTATCTCCTTCAATTCCAGGGTGTAAAGTTCCATCTTGGTTAGCCAGGTTCTCTCAAATTGAACATATGTAATTTGTTTGAACTCTTTCTTAATCTGAAACATTTTTCCCTCAATTAGAACATTTTCAAAATTAAGAAATCTAAATCACGATTTAAATTTTGATTAATCGTCCAGCACTAGAAGATACAGCAGCAGGTATTACTCCTCCTCTAAAATAATAAAGGCAGTACAATCATCACTTAATTTGACACAGAGTTTGGATTAATTGCTGGACTATGGTCTGATATTTGTCCCACTTGAAACTAAATCTGAATATTGGTTATTTGAATGTGAATATCTTAACTTTGATATTTGAATTGAAACCTGAATGTTTTGAATTGAACACTGAATTATTGAATTGAAAAACTGAATTCGAATTACATAAATTGTATATTTTTAATTTGATTCTGAATTTTTCGATCATAATGTTTTTGTTAAGAACTATATCCCAATAAACTTGAATGTAGGACTTTAAAATGCGTTTTTAATTCCTCAAAAAAAAGGTCTCCTCACCAAAAATTCAATACTGCATATGCTCAAATTCAGTTTACTAAGTAAAAATTCAAGACTCAGTGACAGACATACGGGAGCTTTAGGGTGCCTCAAGGATGTGCAATGGATTCCAATCACCTTCCACCTATCACATCAACCCCCCATCCTTCAGCAGATCCACTGGCTTCCAGTCAATCAACAAATCATTTTCAAAATTCTTCTATATATTTTCAAATCTATGGCTGGCGACCAGTTCAGGGTGTAGTGCGCCTTTCGCCCGTAGTCAGCTGGGATAGGCTCCAGCACCCTCCCGTGACCCTGTACCGGATAAGCGGTGTGGATAATGACATGACACATGACTTTCAAATCTCTTCACAACCTCGCCCCTCCCTACCTTTCAGACATCATCCATATTCCCACTCCATCCCGCGCTCTCCGGTCTTCATCCTCCTCACTCCACCCCTTGCCTGCCACCATGGGGGACAGAGCCTTCAGCGATTCGGTTCTCCAGCTCTGGAACTCTCTCCACCTGACCTCTGTAATTGCACCACCCTCCCTGTGTTTAAAACTAAACTCAAAACCAATCTGTTCCGCCTTAATTACTCTCTCCAATTCCAGATATGTCCCTCATCCACTTTATTGTATTTTATCCTGCTTGATTTACGTGTTGGTGTTTCTACCCGTATTTGTGTTTTTACTTTCGTATTTTACTCTGTACAGCGGCCTTGAGTGTCCTGAAAGATGCTTCCAAAAAAAAAAAAAATATATATATATATATATATATAAACACACACACACACACACACACACACATATATATGTTGTTTGTTTTTTTTTCATGGTGGAAAAAAATTTCATCTAAATAACTCTAATGAATTTGTCTTTTATCATGGTGGTCTGTAGGATGAATTGGATCAAGAGCCTGCCAAGTGCACCATGGTGGTGTTTGTTGTCCGGGAGGAAGAGGATCTTCAGCCACCACATTACATCGGGGCAGTTATTGTAGGTGTGAAGGTTCTTTGTCAGTTGCCATCTCTTGCACATAGATGTGTGATGCTGTTTGGCCTCATCTCTCCACTAAACCTGTCTTACCTAAGTAAGTTAAAACACGCTTTTGATGCACCACAAAAAAATACTCATGGAGATAGAACCAAACAAATTGACACGAATAGTGTGCGGTTTGAGTGTCAAACTAAATATTTGATAGCCCAAAAAAAAACCATTTCAGAATGTCCTTTTTAACCGTTTGTAGGTTGTATTCAGAGAAAAAAACTACAGCATTTTTCTAAAACAAAATTACATCAATTTAATGTCTTTATTCCAAAGTAACAAATATATATATATATATATATATATATATATATATGTGTATATATATGTGTATATATATATATATACACAGACCAGTTGTCCTTTCATTTTACCATGAAGAGTCCTGAGACCTCTATGGCCCTGGTTAGACGACCACCCACCGCTGTGTTGTTGGGAATAAATGTGCAACATTGTTCACCGAACATAGCACAAACACCACCTCTCTCATTCAACAATACATCAACAGTCATCCTGTTTCGGAATGCCATTAGAGATTGGTTGATAGCCGTTCATGCACAGTTTCAAACCCACTTTGCGTCCAATTACCTAATTTTTGCACGTTGTGATGATGCAGTTGACCTGTCTGCGTTCTTTGTTCTTCGTTCGAGGACTCAAATCCTGTTACTTGATCTGTTAATTTACACTTACTTACTTACTTACACTAAGGAGAACACCGATGGCTTCCATGTATGTTGAATCATTTTTTTGTTTTTTTTGCCGTGATACTCTGCTTTCTCTTTTTTAACGTCACCGATGTCCTGTCATGACATTGGACAGTTCACACAGTTTATTAACAAACAATATAAAACATACCATTTACGATCAATCAATTACATTTTGTGAAATGGCACTCTCCAGAAACTACCAATAATTTATAAGCAGGGCCTAGTTATGAAAAACACATACAGATATGCACTAAGTCTCAAAACCTTTTACATTTTTGGGTGATTTATCAAATGATCTATCATATCCACACCACCACCAGATTTCCCCTCTTGATAGTGATTGAAGTTTATTTCAACCACTATCAAAACCAGACACAGTGGTGGTGAAAAGATTCCTAACCGCTTAGCTCTGTCAGCAACATTAATGCTATTTAAATTTTCAAGAGCAACTATCATAGAAAACATGTTCATCTACATCAACTCTAGTCACAGGATACACGCTGACCCAATCCATACATGTATTATCAAGATAAGCATTAATATAATATCAATAATACAATTTCATTTGCTTATTTTGGATATCTCGTTGTCCAATTGCTATCTTTTCACGAAAGTACAGACTTTCTCCTGTAACTTTGTTCTGTGGACCAATAGTTGCCCACTTGAGTATTACTCATGGTTCCAACTCAAATCTATCAACATGTCGTCCAAGCTCCACAAATATGTCCCATCACTTTTTTTTTTCAATTATCTGCTTGGTGTTTGCAAATCCATTTTGATTAGTAATTGGGATTCTTACTGTTGGTATTGTACTATAGTCACATCATAGTTTGTTTATGTAACTCTGGGTTGTTCCCACATATAACACAACAACAAAAATATCAGAATAAAATTGTATACATCCAACATAGAACAGCTGCTTTTAACCACTTCAGGGTCATTTTGTCTGAAATATCCCCTCTACTTAGTCTGGTGTCTTATGAAATAAGACCACCCTATCATCAGACTTCCGCTCATCTCCTTTGTAGGAGATTTCAACCAAAATGACCTTTTTACATGTGTCAAATGAACCAATGTTGACTCTTCTACTATATTTACAGCTGTGAGAGCTGTCAATAAAACTAAACATGGCATTCCCCCTTGGGTAATTACATATGTCTTATCTTCAAACTTCTTTCAAGCATCCAGTCTCCTGGCTCCACTAGTTTAGTGCCCTGCTAGGAGACAGAAAGATCCTCACCACTCTAAATTTGTGCCTGTCTTTGTTTTTCTAACACTTTTCACATGTAGTCAGCTAAAGTTGCTTCAGCATCTATTTCCCATTTGTTCTTAAATTTGAGGTATTCTATAAGGCCTTCCAAACAATGTTTTACAACGTCTCGGTCCTAAATACAATGAAATACAATACAGTGCAACTCTCTGTATATAACTCAAATTAACTCACATAAACACATTTACAGTAGATACCAGAAAAACAACAGAACAGCAACAGTCTCATGCTGAGTCAAAGGCCCGAATATTCATCTTCAAGCGAGGTTTAAAAGTGGACAGAGAGGCGACTCGCATAACATTCAATGGAAAGTCACAGTGCTTGTCGTTTTTACAAACAGTTTTACTAATTTCCATACACTGTGTCCACTGCCTCCCCGTTTCCTCAATGCATAGCCTTTTCACTTTTTTTTTTTTGTTCATTCTTTTCACCAATCCAGAGCTTTGAGGGTGGTAAGCACAATTATCTTTCAAATCAACGTGAAACATTCCTATCTCTTTCACAAGTTAGTTAACAAAATGGGTACTATTATCACTGTTTATTATTTTCAGGAATACCATATCTCGGAATGATATCCTTACAAAGTACTTTTGCCACTGTCAATGCATCTGGATTTGTTGGTTAGAAAGAGTTCTAACCATTTCGAATTCACATCTATGATGACCAAACATTTATTTTATTTTTTTTCTTCACTTTGGTTTTTATCAAATAAGTCCATATGAATAATTTGAAATGGATATTGTGGTGTAGGAAAGCGTCCTCTGCGTGGACTCAAATTACCTTGTGAATTGTGTTTCGCACACGTTAAACATGCCCTACAAAAATGTTTCGAATAAGCATTAAAGCCGTAAGCCGTATAATAACGTAATATCTGATGCACCATTTCCCCTGTTGAGACATGTGTTATCCCATGACTCAATATAGCAGCCCATTTGTAAAGATTATTGTTTGGTCATACAGAGATCACGTAGCGATGTTACACCATTTTCCTCCAAAGCCTATGTTTAACTTTGGGACTTCTATCACTAAAACGTGTATGTCCGCAACAGCTTCTTTAGCTGTATTGTCTGCAATGTGTATTCAAGGAAAACACTTATGCAATGTATGCGCTACACATTTTAAGACGACTATATGTGTAAATAGTAACACAATTTACTCTCTTTAGTTTACACGCTTTTGTTTAAGATACTAATTCTGTTGCATGAGCTGAGTAATTTGAGGAGTAACTGCTAAGTTCTTTTTCCCAGTGTCATTTGATACAACTACAGTATTTTATTCATTTATTTATTTATTTATTTCCATCTACAAATAGCACTTCTCCGTTTTCTGAAGGCGAATCTTTTTGATGCCTTTACTTTTGGTTACTTTTTTCTACTAACTCATAACAATCTAGTTTTGTACCATCCTCCTGACATAATAATGACAGCCGTGTTTAATGTTGTACATCTCTCTATAATCAGATGTGGTTTTGATAACAATGTATTCATACACTATAAATGTCCCGCCGGTGACAAAAACGTCATGTTCATCAGCAAAAGCAATGCAGAAACCGCACGTGGTACTCTCAAAACCAGAGGATGGAACAAAACTATGGTTGCACTTGTTTCTGCAATTTCCAGATTGTGGGACTAATAAAAGACCATCTTTATCTTAATCTTATATCTACAGCAATAGATACTGCATTAACTGTTCTCATGCAGTGCTTCAATGCACATTCTACGTTGTCTAGTTTGGAATAGAAGTATGCGATTGGTTTCATCTTATCTCCATGTTTCTACACTAAAACTAAGGCCTTTTGCATCTGGACAAAGGGTCAGTGCCATACTTAATACGAACACTTGTTTCCTTTCACAAAAGCTGAATATGCTTTATCAGTCCAGTGTAAGGACAATGTCATTTAGAGGTTTTCCTCATTCATCATTTTACTCAGTGGCACAGTAATTTCTGCATAATTTGGAACTCAGACTTTACAATAATTTGTTAATCTTAAGCATGTTAATTTTATTTTTATTTCCTATTTTTCTAACTTTATGACTCATTTTACTTCAACCAGTTCTACCTCAAAGTGAACAAGTACACATCAATGTTATTTGTAGTCTCTAATTTCTTCTCTGCTTTAATTCCTTGGATGTTAAGATGGCGGCGCGCATGGACGCAGCGGCTAACAGCTCCCCCTCACAGTGCTCCTTATTACTTTTTATTAGTGTTTGCTTGCTCTTATTGGCATCAACTGAGGCACAACATCGATATACCCGCCAGGACATCGTGAACATTGGATATCGATGCGAAATAACCATCACAGAGGAATTTTGCTATGATCGCAAAATTCCGAACAAACTGGCGAGGCTGCCCGGCTCACCGTGGCTGGTCATCGGGACCGGGAGGCGGCGCAGGCGACGCAGAGAGAGGAAGCAGAAGCGAGGCTGCAGGTCCGGTGTCTTGCAACGGCTGCGACGGCAGCCCCATAGGCAACCACTACCGAGTCTGCACCTCACCAACGCCAGATCCGTGGTCCACAAAATCGACGACCTGGGATTACAAATCCTGGGAAACCGCTATGTGCGCGATAGCAGTGTGATCGTCGTCACGGAAACCTGGCTGCACGCAGACGTCCCCGACGCTAGCATCCAGCTGGCCGGGCGCTCGCTACATCGCGCGGATCGGACGAGGGACACCGGTAAGAGGAGGGGCGGGGGGCTCTGTGTTTACGTGCATGAGAACTGGTGCGGCGATAGCACGATCGTCGAGAAGCACTCTTCCCCCGACATCGAGTTCATGTCCGTTAAATGCCGGCCTTATTTTCTCCCGAGGGAGCTAACGGTAGTGATTCTCACAGCTGTTTACATCCCTCCCGACGCTAGCACTAGCACGGCGCTCTCGCTACTCGCGTGCGTCATCAATAAACATCAGCGGGCGCACCCTGATGGCGGTCACATTGTAGCGGGAGACTTTAATAAGGCCAATTTAAAGACTGTACTCCCAGAGTTTCACCAGCATGTCAAGTGCCCGACGAGGGGAGACAACACTCTCGACCATGTGTACTCGAACATCAAGCACGCATACAGAGCCCTCCCACTCGCCCCCCTCGGCCAGTCAGACCACCTGTCCTTGCAGCTCGCACCTGCGTACACCCCTCTCAGGCGCAGATTCAGGCCTACCACAAAGACTGTGAAAACCTGGCGTGACGACGCCATGAGTGAATTACAGGACTGCTTTCATGACACAAACTGGGACCTCTTTGATCATCAGGACCTTGATGTCTACACGCATTGTGTACTGGACTACATCAAGTTCTGCATGGAAACTGTGTCCCAACAAAAGACTATACGGACCTTCCCAAATGCGAAGCCCTGGATGTCCAGCAGGGTTCGCGCTCTCCTCAAGGCCCGTGACGCTGCCTTCAGGTCAGGCGACATAGCCCAGTACAGGGTGGCTCGTGCTGACCTGAGCAAAGGCATCAAGCTAGCAAAGGCAACCTACAAGGGGAGGCTGGAGGCCCACCTTGCCAGTAACAGACCACGGGAGGTGTGGCAGGGTCTACGGAGCATCACCAACTTCCGTGGCAGCAGCACGACCTCTGTAGACCCGAGTGCATCGCTGGCAGAGGAGCTTAACTGCTTCTTCGCTCGCTTTGACTCGCCCCAACCATCACACCCCCGCACTTCAAGCTCCAACTCCCCCCCACTCATCGTAGAGGAACACGGTCAACCCCAGGAAAAGCTACTGGATCCGACGGAATACCAGGCAAGGTCCTCAGAGCATGTGCCCACCAACTGTCACATGTTTTCTGCAGGATCTTCAACCGCTCCCTGGCTCAGGCAGTCATCCCCTCCTGCTTGAAAACCTCCACCATTATTCCTGTCCCCAAAAAGTCACCAGCCGTCCACCTGAATGACTACCGTCCTGTTGCTCTCACACCAGTCATTATGAAGTGCTTCGAGAGGCTGGTTCTCCAGCACATCAGGGACTGCCTTCCTCCCACTCTGGACCCCTACCAGTTTGCATACCGGGCTAACAGATCCACTGAGGACGCCATCGACACTGCTCTGCATGTTGTACTGGGCCACCTGGAACAACAGCGGAGCTATGCAAGGATGCTCTTTGTGGACTACAGCTCGGCATTCAACACGATCATCCCAGACATCCTCGTCGCCAAACTGGACACTCTCGGCCTCCCTGCCCTCACACGCATCTGGATTAAGGACTTTCTGACCAACAGACCCCAGACTGTGTTGCTCGGCCCCTACACGTCCTCCACCCTCATGCTGAGCACCGGTTCCCCCCAAGGATGCGTGCTGAGCCCTCTCCTGTACGCCCTCTACACCTACGACTGCAGCCCGGCCCACGGCAACAACACCATCGTCAAGTTTGCTGACGACACGACAGTGGTCGGTCTGATCTCGGAAGGTGACGAGACAGCCTACAGAGAGGAGGTAGGGAGACTGACAACTTGGTGCAAGGACAACAGACTGCACCTTAACTCTGCTAAAACAAAGGAGATTGTCGTCGACTTCAGGAGGAACAAGACGCTGCCGCCCCCCCTCTGCATCGAAGGCGTGTGTGTGGAGAGGGTCCACACGTTCAAGTTCCTGGGAGTACAGATCTCCGATGACCTTTCTTGGAGTCACAACACCACAGCAGTGGTAAAGAAGGTCCGCCAACGTCTGCACTTCCTGAGAGTCCTCAGGAAATTCAACCTGGACAGGAAGCTGCTGCTGGCCTTCTACCACTCGTCCATCGAGAGCCTGCTGACGTACTCTGTCTCCACCTGGTACAGCGGCTGCACTGAGGCGGACAGAGTGAGGCTCCAGAGGACAGTCAAAACAGCGCAAAGGATTATTGGCTGCCCTCTCCCCTCGCTGTCGGACATCTACACCGCCCGGTGCCTCAGAAGGGCTCTCAACATCGTCAAAGACAATACCCACCCAAACTCACACCTGTTCGACCTGTTGCCCTCTGGCAGGCGCTACAGATGCATCAAATCAAGGACCAATAGACTGAGAAACAGTTTCTTTCCGAGAGCCATCTCCATACTGAACTCTCACACACACACACGAGACCACCCTAACCTTGCAAAACAGCATTGTGATGTGTTTCTATATGCCCTATTCAGTCTTATTTATTTATCTAATTTATATATTTGTCTGTATTATTGTTGTATTGCACTGGAGAGGGGAGCCCTCTAATCTCGTTGCACACTTGAGTACAATGACAATAAAGGGATTTCTATTTCTATTTCTATTTCTATTTCTAATGTAAATACTAGCCCTTCTTATCAAATTACCATCTTTTTTTTCCGTGTCATTTCCATCTGTGCATTTCATTCCAGTTACTAACTACAGTTACCTTAATAGAAAGATCATCAACTGAAGTATGAAACATAACATATTTATTTCTTCAAATCATCCTTACAGCAGAACCTAATTCTTATCCTTATTCATTTGTTCAAGTCACACCTTCTTCAATCACCAAACTCTCTCTCTGACTTCCTCCCCCTACTTGGGAACGAGCATCTAACTTCAAAGAGCTGTTAACTCTTTGTTACAGCACACTCATGAGTTACGATTACACCAATACCCATTGCCCTCTGTCAAACTTTCCTCACTCCTTTTTTTTTTTTAATTTTCCAAATTCACTGTAGCCTTACCAAAGCCACTCAAAACTATCAAGGTATCAAATCAAAAACTACAAAATCAGGAAACACCTATGCTCCTACAAGGGTTTCTCATGCTCACTTCTTCATTCAATTAAGATTTCACAACACCTACTCCTCTCTTTCTGAAAAAGACACAAGTATACAATTAAGTAAAACAGATCATCAGAATGATATACCTTGTCTGTCGGATCATGTAAGTATAAATTGTGCCATCAATAATCTTTTTCTGTAAATTAATCACATCCCCACAACTTGGGCTCTCATTGTTCTGTAAAAGTAAACCTAATTTCAATTCATGCAACCAACTCAGTGTCCTTCTGGGTCCCTCAACCACACAGGTTCTAATTCTGTTACTCTAGACAGTTTTCCACTTGCAAATCTGACTATGACACATTTCTCTTGCTCTATCATTTGGAATTAATTTATTACAAGCAATCCTACATGCACCAGTGTCACATAAAAAGGTAATTGGTGACCCATTTACCAATAAGGTTATTTCAGCTCAGTTATTTCATCAAAGGCCAATATCTCTTGTAAATTTAGGAGGACCTCTTCATCTAGAAACTCATCTGTTCCTTGATCAGCCTCTAAATCCTGTTTAGATGCTTCCTATCCTAGTCATGCTGAAGGTTGCTTTTTCTCAGGGCAATCTCTTGCTATATGGCCTTCTTTACCACAACGCCAGCAGCCTGATGTATTTTGCCTGTTTGCTCCTCTTCCTATTCTTCCTCCTCTCTGTCGTCTGCCCCTTTGTCCTCTAAAGCTACCTAGGCCCTTTCCACCTCGATAAAAGACCTCCTGTCCTACCTGTCCTACCTGACCTGTCCTGTCTATAGACCTCTGCTTCTTTTTATTTTCTATCTTCTCAGCATGGAGGGCGTGATTTACATACTCCTCCAGGGTACCTGTTGGCAGGCAAATGAAATGTTTATTTACCCACTTATGAATTACCTCTCTTGAGCCTGCATGTAAAGCATTCTTCAACTGCTGTTGAAATGGCCCATTTACATTACCATTTTCCTGTAGCCCGCTGTGATTTTTAAACACAGCTGTCATTCTCACTTTGTGTTGCTCAAAAGTCTCATCATCCTTTTGTTTTACTCTTCCTATTTCAGTGTAATTTGCTCTATCTGACTTTTCGCATTCCTTTCCTTTGCTTATTTTGTTTTCATTCTCTTTTTGTTTCCTGTATCCCTCTTCTCTTTTTAAGGCTACCCTCATCCAATATTCTGTTTCCTCAAAGCCATTTTTCTTCATCTTTTTGGGGTCTTTTTCGTCTTTCCTATGATTGATCCCTGCAATGCGGCTATTTTTTGTGTATTTAACTGACCATTAAAGCCATGTTCAGTTATCCATGTATCTAAATACTGAGTTTTATCAGGATCCTGTTTTTCGATGAACTTCCAATCTCTACACTGCAGCGTATCCCTGGGTTTTATTTTACTACCTAATATCCCCATTTTAGAAAATTTGGACCAGTTTGTCAACACCTAAGGTGTTCTAAAAACTGGTTTCTCATCAGTAGGACAGCAACTCAAATTTCCTGTTGTGGTAATTCTCAATTCAACCTTTTCAGGTGGAGAATTATTGCCTTTGCATCCACACCAGTCTGCTGTGTACAACCCTACTGTATTACATCGGATAAAATACCAAGTGGTATTTGTAATCCCCAATCACACCGTTCACTCACTTTACATACGGTTTGCGCAAACATTCACACACGGAATTTAAGTGTACACACAGACTCCGCCGTCCTACTTTCTCCACGGAATTTCTCGGACTCCGCCGTCATATACCTGCCATTGACTAGTATTCACAGGGTTTTTTTATTTCTCACTCCACTGTCCTTCATGGACCTGCCATCGACTAGTATGCACAGGATTTCTTATCTATACACAATTTCTTTCTCTTTTCTCTATCTATCTTTCTTTCTTTCTCTTTTCTTATTTCATCTCTACTTCATGTCTTTCTTTGCTTTTTTTTCTTTTTTATGTTTTATTTTTATTTATTTATTCTTAATGCTCATTTATTTATTCTGAACACTTATTTATTTATTCTTAACGCGCAATGACCTCCAGTCAGTCACTTCCCCCCTAAAAAAAAATATCTCACCACTGTTGTCTTCCCTCCATTGGATCGCCGTCAACCGCCAGATCCCAGCTGGTGGGGTGAGGTCCAGTCCTGGAAAAGGATTTTTAGGCTCTCTCTAGTGAGCCTGCCATGGCCATGGTCTTTCTGGAGTTCACCACACCCGCTGGAATCCTCAGGTATCTTGGCTTCCCGCTCGAAGGACCAAAATAATGTCAGGTTCAATCACCTAAGCATTCACTGAACAAAGGCAAAATGAATGAAAGGAAGACAAGAGTTGATCTTTTACTCGCGAGGAGAACGAACGGAGGTGTGCTCAGTTACATCTCCAACTTCGTTCTGGAGCACACTCCGCCGAGCCCTCTATTTTATTTGGGAAGTCCCTAAACAATACAATGTATTTGCACTAAGGAACGAAGGGGGGAGCACCAGCAGGAACATGTAAACATTTCAGACACAAGAGGAAAGACAGACATCAATGGCAGTCATTTACTGATTGAAAAGGCAGATATGCCTTTTAGTGCTCTGGCACTAAAGTCTCAGTCCTTTTGGTTCAGAGGTGTGTCTCGGCACACCTCCTTTGATGTTGTAGACGTTGATCCTGTCTTCAGGCATCCGCTTCTCTTGAAGTCTTCTCATCCATATGGTCAAACATAGGTCACGCTGTGGAACAATTCTTTTGCAATACTAATAGAGTAAAATATGGGATAAAATATATCTTCAACCTAACAATAGTGTAAACTGACATACTGAAGACTGGACAGTCATTAATTTGATTGTCCAGTCTTTCCCTCATGAGATAATGCTTCACTTAGAAAATGTGTACAGCGCGAGCTGAAAATGCATTTGCAGTACTAAACTACCACATTTCTATAACAGCTTAATTCAACGTTTCCAATGTAAATTTCTTCCTTTATATAGTGTAAACTGACATACTGAAGACTGGACAGTCATTAATTTGATTGTCCAGTATTTCCCTTATGAGATATTGCCTCACTTTGCAAATGTGCACAGCGCAAGCTGAAAATGCATTTGCAGCACAATAAAAACCCAAACTTCTATAACAGCTAAACCAAACGTTTCCAATGAAAGATTCCACCTTTATATCGTGGAAAAAGACATCCTGAAGCCTGGACAGTCATTAATTTGATTGTCCAATATTTCCCTTATGAGATAATGCCTCTCATAGCAAATGTGTACAGCGCGAGCTGAAAATGCATTTACAGCACTAAAAAACCAAACTTTTATAACAGCTAAACCAAACGTTTCCAATGTAAATTTCCACCTTTATAAAGTGTAGAAAGGCATCCTGAAGCCTGGAAAGTCATTAATTTGATTGTCCAGTATTTCCTACATGAGATATTGCAAAACTTAGAAAAAGTGTACAGCGCCAGCAGACAATGAATTTTCAGCAATAAAAAAACGAAACTTCATTAACAGCTAAACCAAACGTTTCCAATGTAAATTTCCACATTTATAGAGTGTAAAAAGGCATCCTGAAGCCTGGGAAGTCATTAATTTGATTGTCCAGTATTTCCCTTATGAGATAATGCCTCACATAGCAAATGTGTACAGTGCGAGCTGAAAATGCATTTTCAGCACTAAAAAACCAAACTTTTATAACACCTAAACCAAACGTTTCCAATGTAAATTTCCACCTTTATATAGTGTAAAAAGACATCCTGAAGCCTGGGCAGTCATTAATTTGATTGTCCAATATTTCCCTTATGAGATAATGCCTCTCATAGCAAATGTGTACAGCGCGAGCTGAAAATGCATTTACAGCACAAAAAAAACAAACTTTTATAACAGCTAAACCAAACGTTTCCAATGTAAATTTCCACCTTTATATAGTGTAGAAAGGCATCCTGAAGCCTGGAAAGTCATTAATTTGATTGTCCAGTATTTCCTTCATGAGATATTGCAACACTTAGAAAAGGTGTACAGCGCCAGCAGACAATGAATTTTCAGCACTAAAAAAACGAAACTTCATTAACAGCTAAACCAAACGTTTCCAATGTACATTTCCACCTTTATATAGTGTAGAAAGGCATCCTGAAGCCTGAAAAGTCATTAATTTGATTGTCCAGTATTTCCCTTATGAGATAATGCCTCACATAGCAAATGTGTACAGCGCGAGCTGAAAATGCATTTACAGCACTAAAAAACCAAACTTTTATAACAGCTAAACCAAACGTTTCCAATGTAAATTTCCACCTTTATATAGTGTAAAAGGACATCCTGAAGCCTGGGCAGTCATTAATTTGATTGTCCAATATTTCCCTTATGAGATAATGCCTCTCATAGCAAATGTGTACAGCGCGAGCTGAAAATGCATTTACAGCACTAAAAAAACAAACTTTTATAACAGCTAAACCAAACGTTTCCAATGTAAATTTCCACCTTTATATAGTGTAGAAAGGCATCCTGAAGCCTGGAAAGTCATTAATTTGATTGTCCAGTATTTCCTTCATGAGATATTGCAACACTTAGAAAAAGTGTACAGCGCCAGCAGACAATGAATTTTCAGCACTAAAAAAACCGAAACTTCATTAACAGCTAAACTAAACGTTTCCAATGTATATTTCCACCTTTATATAGTGTAAAAAGACATCCTGAAGCCTGGGCAGTCATTAATTTGATTGTCCAATATTTCCCTTATGAGATAATGCCTCTCATAGCAAATGTGTACAGCGCGAGCTGAAAATGCATTTACAGCACTAAAAAACCAAACTTTTATAACAGCTAAACCATACGTTTCCAATGTAAATTTCCACCTTTATATAGTGTAGAAAGGCATCCTGAAGCCTGGAAAGTCATTAATTTGATTGTCCAGTATTTCCTTCATGAGATATTGCAACACTTAGAAAAAGTGTACAGCGCCAGCAGACAATGAATTTTCAGCACTAAAAAAACGAAACTTCATTAACAGCTAAACCAAACGTTTCCAATATAAATTTCCACATTTATAGAGTGTAAAAAGGCATCCTGAAGCCTGGGAAGTCATTAATTTGATTGTCCAGTATTTCCCTTATGAGATAATGCCTCACATAGCAAATGTGTACAGTGCGAGCTGAAAATGCATTTTCAGCACTAAAAAACCAAACTTTTATAACAGCTAAACCAAACGTTTCCAATGTAAATTTCCACCTTTAGATAGTGTAAAAGACATCCTGAAGCCTGGGCAGTCATTAATTTGATTGTCCAATATTTCCCTTATGAGATAATGCCTCTCATAGCAAATGTGTACAGCGCGAGCTGAAAATGCATTTACAGCACTAAAAAACCAAACTTTTATAACAGCTAAACCAAACGTTTCCAATGTAAATTTCCACCTTTATATAGTGTAGAAAGGCATCCTGAAGCCTGGAAAGTCATTAATTTGATTGTCCAGTATTTCCTTCATGAGATATTGCAACACTTAGAAAAAGTGTACAGCGCCAGCAGACAATGAATTTTCAGCACTAAAAAAACGAAACTTCATTAACAGCTAAACCAAACGTTTCCAATGTAAATTTCCACATTTATAGAGTGTAAAAAGGCATCCTGAAGCCTGGGAAGTCATTAATTTGATTGTCCAGTATTTCCCTTATGAGATAATGCCTCACATAGCAAATGTGTACAGTGCGAGCTGAAAATGCATTTTCAGCACTAAAAAACCAAACTTTTATAACAGCTAAACCAAACGTTTCCAATGTAAATTTCCACCTTTATATAGTGTAAAAAGACATCCTGAAGCCTGGGCAGTCATTAATTTGATTGTCCAGTATTTCCCTTATGAGATAATGCCTCACATAGCAAATGTGTACAGTGCGAGCTGAAAATGCATTTTCAGCACTAAAAAAACCAAACTTTTATAACAGCTAAACCAAACGTTTTCAATGTAAATTTCCACCTTTATATAGTGTAAAAAGACATCCTGAAGCCTAGGCAGTCATTAATTTGATTGTCCAATATTTCCCTTATGAGACAATGCCTCTCATAGCAAATGTGTACAGCGCGAGCTGAAAATGCATTTTCAGCACTAAAAAAACAAACTTTTATAACAGCTAAACCAAACGTTTCCAATGTAAATTTCCACCTTTATAAAGTGTAGAAAGGCATCCTGAAGCCTGGAAAGTCATTAATTTGATTGTCCAGTATTTCCTACATGAGATATTGCAAAACTTAGAAAAAGTGTACAGCGCCAGCAGACAATGAATTTTCAGCAATAAAAAAACGAAACTTCATTAACAGCTAAACCAAACGTTTCCAATGTAAATTTCCACATTTATAGAGTGTAAAAAGGCATCCTGAAGCCTGGGAAGTCATTAATTTGATTGTCCAGTATTTCCCTTATGAGATAATGCCTCACATAGCAAATGTGTACAGTGCGAGCTGAAAATGCATTTTCAGCACTAAAAAACCAAACTTTTATAACACCTAAACCAAACGTTTCCAATGTAAATTTCCACCTTTATATAGTGTAAAAAGACATCCTGAAGCCTGGGCAGTCATTAATTTGATTGTCCAATATTTCCCTTATGAGATAATGCCTCTCATAGCAAATGTGTACAGCGCGAGCTGAAAATGCATTTACAGCACAAAAAAAACAAACTTTTATAACAGCTAAACCAAACGTTTCCAATGTAAATTTCCACCTTTATATAGTGTAGAAAGGAATCCTGAAGCCTGGAAAGTCATTAATTTGATTGTCCAGTATTTCCTTCATGAGATATTGCAACACTTAGAAAAGGTGTACAGCGCCAGCAGACAATGAATTTTCAGCACTAAAAAAACGAAACTTCATTAACAGCTAAACCAAACGTTTCCAATGTACATTTCCACCTTTATATAGTGTAGAAAGGCATCCTGAAGCCTGAAAAGTCATTAATTTGATTGTCCAGTATTTCCCTTATGAGATAATGCCTCACATAGCAAATGTGTACAGCGCGAGCTGAAAATGCATTTACAGCACTAAAAAACCAAACTTTTATAACAGCTAAACCAAACGTTTCCAATGTAAATTTCCACCTTTATATAGTGTAAAAGGACATCCTGAAGCCTGGGCAGTCATTAATTTGATTGTCCAATATTTCCCTTATGAGATAATGCCTCTCATAGCAAATGTGTACAGCGCGAGCTGAAAATGCATTTACAGCACTAAAAAAACAAACTTTTATAACAGCTAAACCAAACGTTTCCAATGTAAATTTCCACCTTTATATAGTGTAGAAAGGCATCCTGAAGCCTGGAAAGTCATTAATTTGATTGTCCAGTATTTCCTTCATGAGATATTGCAACACTTAGAAAAAGTGTACAGCGCCAGCAGACAATGAATTTTCAGCACTAAAAAAACGAAACTTCATTAACAGCTAAACTAAACGTTTCCAATGTATATTTCCACCTTTATATAGTGTAAAAAGACATCCTGAAGCCTGGGCAGTCATTAATTTGATTGTCCAATATTTCCCTTATGAGATAATGCCTCTCATAGCAAATGTGTACAGCGCGAGCTGAAAATGCATTTACAGCACTAAAAAACCAAACTTTTATAACAGCTAAACCAAACGTTTCAAATGTAAATTTCCACCTTTATATAGTGTAGAAAGGCATCCTGAAGCCTGGAAAGTCATTAATTTGATTGTCCAGTATTTCCTTCATGAGATATTGCAACACTTAGAAAAAGTGTACAGCGCCAGCAGACAATGAATTTTCAGCACTAAAAAAACGAAACTTCATTAACAGCTAAACCAAACGTTTCCAATATAAATTTCCACATTTATAGAGTGTAAAAAGGCATCCTGAAGCCTGGGAAGTCATTAATTTGATTGTCCAGTATTTCCCTTATGAGATAATGCCTCACATAGCAAATGTGTACAGTGCGAGCTGAAAATGCATTTTCAGCACTAAAAAACCAAACTTTTATAACAGCTAAACCAAACGTTTCCAATGTAAATTTCCACCTTTAGATAGTGTAAAAAGACATCCTGAAGCCTGGGCAGTCATTAATTTGATTGTCCAATATTTCCCTTATGAGATAATGCCTCTCATAGCAAATGTGTACAGCGCGAGCTGAAAATGCATTTACAGCACTAAAAAACCAAACTTTTATAACAGCTAAACCAAACGTTTCCAATGTAAATTTCCACCTTTATATAGTGTAGAAAGGCATCCTGAAGCCTGGAAAGTCATTAATTTGATTGTCCAGTATTTCCTTCATGAGATATTGCAACACTTAGAAAAAGTGTACAGCGCCAGCAGACAATGAATTTTCAGCACTAAAAAAACGAAACTTCATTAACAGCTAAACCAAACGTTTCCAATGTAAATTTCCACATTTATAGAGTGTAAAAAGGCATCCTGAAGCCTGGGAAGTCATTAATTTGATTGTCCAGTATTTCCCTTATGAGATAATGCCTCACATAGCAAATGTGTACAGTGCGAGCTGAAAATGCATTTTCAGCACTAAAAAAACAAACTTTTATAACAGCTAAACCAAACGTTTCCAATGTAAATTTCCACCTTTATATAGTGTAAAAAGACATCCTGAAGCCTGGGCAGTCATTAATTTGATTGTCCAGTATTTCCCTTATGAGATAATGCCTCACATAGCAAATGTGTACAGTGCGAGCTGAAAATGCATTTTCAGCACTAAAAAAACCAAACTTTTATAACAGCTAAACCAAACGTTTTCAATGTAAATTTCCACCTTTATATAGTGTAAAAAGACATCCTGAAGCCTAGGCAGTCATTAATTTGATTGTCCAATATTTCCCTTATGAGACAATGCCTCTCATAGCAAATGTGTACAGCGCGAGCTGAAAATGCATTTTCAGCACTAAAAAAACAAACTTTTATAACAGCTAAACCAAACGTTTCCAATGTACATTTCCACCTTTATATAGTGTAGAAAGGCATCCTGAAGCCTGGAAAGTCATTGATTTGATTGTCCAGTATTTCCTTCATGAGATATTGCAACACTTAGAAAAAGTGTACAGCGCCAGCAGACAATGAATTTTCAGCACTAAAAAAACGAAACTTCATTAACAGCTAAACTAAACGTTTCCAATATAAATTTCCAACTTTATATAGAGTAAAAAGACATCCTGAAGCCTGGGCAGCCATTAATTTGATTGTCCAATATTTCCCTTATGAGATAATGCCTCTCATAGCAAATGTGTACAGCGCGAGCTGAAAATGCATTTACAGCACTAAAAAACCAAACTTTTATAACAGCTAAACCAAACGTTTCCAATGTAAATTTCCACCTTTATATAGTGTAAAAAGACATCCTGAAGCCTGGGCAGTCATTAATTTGATTGTCCAATATTTCCCTTATGAGATAATGCCTCTCATAGCAAATGTGTACAGCGCGAGCTGAAAATGCATTTACAGCACTAAAAAACCAAACTTTTATAACAGCTAAACCAAACGTTTCCAATGTAAATTTCCACCTTTATATAGTGTAGAAAGGCATCCTGAAGCCTGGAAAGTCATTAATTTGATTGTCCAGTATTTCCTTCATGAGATATTGCAACACTTAGAAAAAGTGTACAGCGCCAGCAGACAATGAATTTTCAGCACTAAAAAAACCGAAACTTCATTAACAGCTAAACTAAACGTTTCCAATGTAAATTTCCACCTTTATATAGTGTAAAAAGACATCCTGAAGCCTGGGCAGTCATTAATTTGATTGTCCAATATTTCCCTTATGAGATAATGCCTCTCATAGCAAATGTGTACAGCGCGAGCTGAAAATGCATTTACAGCACTAAAAAACCAAACTTTTATAACAGCTAAACCAAACGTTTCCAATGTAAATTTCCACCTTTATATAGTGTAGAAAGGCATCCTGAAGCCTGGAAAGTCATTAATTTGATTGTCCAGTATTTCCTTCATGAGATATTGCAACACTTAGAAAAAGTGTACAGCGCCAGCAGACAATGAATTTTCAGCACTAAAAAAACGAAACTTCATTAACAGCTAAACCAAACGTTTCCAATGTAAATTTCCACATTTATAGAGTGTAAAAAGGCATCCTGAAGCCTGGGAAGTCATTAATTTGATTGTCCAGTATTTCCCTTATGAGATAATGCCTCACATAGCAAATGTGTACAGTGCGAGCTGAAAATGCATTTTCAGCACTAAAAAACCAAACTTTTATAACAGCTAAACCAAACGTTTCCAATGTAAATTTCCACCTTTATATAGTGTAAAAAGACATCCTGAAGCCTGGGCAGTCATTAATTTGATTGTCCAATATTTCCCTTTTGAGATAATGCCTCTCATAGCAAATGTGTACAGCGCGAGCTGAAAATGCATTTACAGCACTAAAAAACCAAACTTTTATAACAGCTAAACCAAACGTTTCCAATGTACATTTCCACCTTTATATAGTGTAGAAAGGCATCCTGAAGCCTGGAAAGTCATTAATTTGATTGTCCAGTATTTCCTTCATGAGATATTG
This sequence comes from Idiotropiscis lumnitzeri, assembly GCF_059441095.1. Taxonomy (NCBI): domain Eukaryota; kingdom Metazoa; phylum Chordata; class Actinopteri; order Syngnathiformes; family Syngnathidae; genus Idiotropiscis; species Idiotropiscis lumnitzeri. Next base: position 26,445 of record NW_028283578.1, on the reverse strand, counting down.
CAACACTTAGAAAAAGTGTACAGCGCCAGCAGACAATGAATTTTCAGCACTAAAAAAACGAAACTTCATGAACAGCTAAACTAAACGTTTCCGATGTAAATTTCCACCCTTATATAGTGTAAAAAGACATCCTGAAGCCTGGGCAGTCATTAATTTGATTGTCTAATATTTCCCTTATGAGATAATGCCTCTCATAGCAAATGTGTACAGCGCGAGCTGAAAATGCATTTACAGCACTAAAAAACCAAACTTTTATAACAGCTAAACCAAACGTTTCCAATGTACATTTCCACCTTTATATAGTGTAGAAAGGCATCCTGAAGCCTGGAAAGTCATTAATTTGATTGTCCAGTATTTCCTTCATGAGATATTGCAACACTTAGAAAAAGTGTACAGCGCCAGCAGACAATGAATTTTCAGCACTAAAAAAACGAAACTTCATTAACAGCTAAACTAAACGTTTCCAATGTATATTTCCACCTTTATATAGTGTAAAAAGACATCCTGAAGCCTGGGCAGTCATTAATTTGATTGTCCAATATTTCCCTTATGAGATAATGCCTCTCATAGCAAATGTGTACAGCGCGAGCTGAAAATGCATTTACAGCACTAAAAAAACAAACTTTTATAACAGCTAAACCAAACGTTTCCAATGTAAATTTCCACCTTTATATAGTGTAAAAAGACATCCTGAAGCCTGGGCAGTCATTAATTTGATTGTCCAGTATTTCCCTTATGAGATAATGCCTCACATAGCAAATGTGGACAGTGCGAGCTGAAAATTCATTTTCAGCACTAAAAAAACCAAACTTTTATAACAGCTAAACCAAACGTTTCCAATGTAAATTTCCACCTTTATATAGTGTAAAAAGACATCCTGAAGCCTGGGCAGTCATTAATTTGATTGTCCAGTATTTCCCTTATGAGATAATGCCTCACACAGCAAATGTGTACAGTGCGAGCTGAAAATGCATTTTCAGCACTAAAAAAACAAACTTTTATAACAGCTAAACCAAACGTTTCCAATGTACATTTCCACCTTTATATAGTGTAGAAAGGCATCCTGAAGCCTGGAAAGTCATTAATTTGATTGTCCAGTATTTCCTTCATGAGATATTGCAACACATAGAAAAAGTGTACAGCGCCAGCAGACAATGAATTTTCAGCACTAAAAAAACGAAACTTCATTAACAGCTAAACTAAACGTTTCCAATGTAAATTTCCACCTTTATATAGTGTAAAAAGACATCCTGAAGCCTGGGCAGTCATTAATTTGATTGTCCAATATTTCCCTTCTGAGATAATGCCTCTAATAGCAAATGTGTACAGCGCGAGCTGAAAATGCATTTACAGCACTAAAAAACCAAACTTTTATAACAGCTAAACCAAACGTTTCCAATGTACATTTCCACCTTTATATAGTGTAGAAAGGCATCCTGAAGCCTGGAAAGTAATTAATTTGATTGTCCAGTATTTCCTTCATGAGATATTGCAACACATAGAAAAAGTGTACAGCGCCAGCAGACAATGAATTTTCAGCACTAAAAAAACGAAACTTCATTAACAGCTAAACTAAACGTTTCCAATGTAAATTTCCACCTTTATATAGTGTAGAAAGGCATCCTGAAGCCTGGAAAGTCATTAATTTGATTGTCCAGTATTTCCTTCATGAGATATTGCAACACTTAGAAAAAGTGTACAGCGCCAGCAGACAATGAATTTTCAGCACTAAAAAAACGAAACTTCATTAACAGCTAAACTAAACGTTTCCAATGTAAATTTCCACCCTTATATAGTGTAAAAAGACATCCTGAAGCCTGGGCAGTCATTAATTTGATTGTCCAATATTTCCCTTATGAGATAATGCTTCTCATAGCAAATGTGTACAGCGCGAGCTGAAAATGCATTTACAGCACTAAAAAACCAAACTTTTATAACAGCTAAACCAAACGTTTCCAATGTAAATTTCCACCTTTATATAGTGTAGAAAGGCATCCTGAAGCCTGGAAAGTCATTAATTTGATTGTCCAGTATTTCCTTCATGAGATATTGCAACACTTAGAAAAAGTGTACAGCGCCAGCAGACAATGAATTTTCAGCACTAAAAAAACGAAACTTCATTAACAGCTAAACCAAACGTTTCCAATGTAAATTTCCACATTTATAGAGTGTAAAAAGGCATCCTGAAGCCTGGGAAGTCATTAATTTGATTGTCCAGTATTTCCCTTATGAGATAATGCCTCACATAGCAAATGTGTACAGTGCGAGCTGAAAATGCATTTTCAGCACTAAAAAACCAAACTTTTATAACAGCTAAACCAAACGTTTCCAATGTAAATTTCCACCTTTATATAGTGTAAAAAGACATCCCGAAGCCTGGGCAGTCATTAATTTGATTGTCCAGTATTTCCCTTATGAGATAATGCCTCACACAGCAAATGTGTACAGTGCGAGCTGAAAATGCATTTTCAGCACTAAAAAAACCAAACTTTTATCACAGCTAAACCAAACGTTTCCAATGTAAATTTCCACCTTTATATAGTGTAAAAAGACATCCTGAAGCCTGGGCAGTCATTAATTTGATTGTCCAATATTTCCCTTCTGAGATAATGCCTCTCATAGCAAATGTGTACAGCGCGAGCTGAAAATGCATTTACAGCACTAAAAAACCAAACTTTTATAACAGCTAAACCAAACGTTTCCAATGTACATTTCCACCTTTATATAGTGTAGAAAGGCATCCTGAAGCCTGGAAAGTCATTAATTTGATTGTCCAGTATTTCCTTCATGAGATATTGCAACACTTAGAAAAAGTGTACAGCGCCAGCAGACAATGAATTTTCAGCACTAAAAAAACGAAACTTCATTAACAGCTAAACTAAACGTTTCCAATGTAAATTTCCACCCTTATATAGTGTAAAAATACATCCTGAAGCCTGGGCAGTCATTAATTTGATTGTCCAATATTTCCCTTATGAGATAATGCCTCTCATAGCAAATGTGTACAGCGCGAGCTGAAAATGCATTTACAGCACTAAAAAACCAAACTTTTATAACAGCTAAACCAAACGTTTCCAATGTAAATTTCCACCTTTATATAGTGTAGAAAGGCATCCTGAAGCCTGGAAAGTCATTAATTTGATTGTCCAGTATTTCCTTCATGAGATATTGCAACACTTAGAAAAAGTGTACAGCGCCAGCAGACAATGAATTTTCAGCACTAAAAAAACGAAACTTCATTAACAGCTAAACCAAACGTTTCCAATGTAAATTTCCACATTTATAGAGTGTAAAAAGGCATCCTGAAGCCTGGGAAGTCATTAATTTGATTGTCCAGTATTTCCCTTATGAGATAATGCCTCACATAGCAAATGTGTACAGTGCGAGCTGAAAATGCATTTTCAGCACTAAAAAACCAAACTTTTATAACAGCTAAACCAAACGTTTCCAATGTAAATTTCCACCTTTATATAGTGTAAAAAGACATCCTGAAGCCTGGGCAGTCATTAATTTGATTGTCCAATATTTCCCTTTTGAGATAATGCCTCTCATAGCAAATGTGTACAGCGCGAGCTGAAAATGCATTTACAGCACTAAAAAACCAAACTTTTATAACAGCTAAACCAAACGTTTCCAATGTACATTTCCACCTTTATATAGTGTAGAAAGGCATCCTGAAGCCTGGAAAGTCATTAATTTGATTGTCCAGTATTTCCTTCATGAGATATTGCAACACTTAGAAAAAGTGTACAGCGCCAGCAGACAATGAATTTTCAGCACTAAAAAAACGAAACTTCATGAACAGCTAAACTAAACGTTTCCGATGTAAATTTCCACCCTTATATAGTGTAAAAAGACATCCTGAAGCCTGGGCAGTCATTAATTTGATTGTCTAATATTTCCCTTATGAGATAATGCCTCTCATAGCAAATGTGTACAGCGCGAGCTGAAAATGCATTTACAGCACTAAAAAACCAAACTTTTATAACAGCTAAACCAAACGTTTCCAATGTACATTTCCACCTTTATATAGTGTAGAAAGGCATCCTGAAGCCTGGAAAGTCATTAATTTGATTGTCCAGTATTTCCTTCATGAGATATTGCAACACTTAGAAAAAGTGTACAGCGCCAGCAGACAATGAATTTTCAGCACTAAAAAAACGAAACTTCATTAACAGCTAAACTAAACGTTTCCAATGTATATTTCCACCTTTATATAGTGTAAAAAGACATCCTGAAGCCTGGGCAGTCATTAATTTGATTGTCCAATATTTCCCTTATGAGATAATGCCTCTCATAGCAAATGTGTACAGCGCGAGCTGAAAATGCATTTACAGCACTAAAAAAACAAACTTTTATAACAGCTAAACCAAACGTTTCCAATGTAAATTTCCACCTTTATATAGTGTAAAAAGACATCCTGAAGCCTGGGCAGTCATTAATTTGATTGTCCAGTATTTCCCTTATGAGATAATGCCTCACATAGCAAATGTGGACAGTGCGAGCTGAAAATTCATTTTCAGCACTAAAAAAACCAAACTTTTATAACAGCTAAACCAAACGTTTCCAATGTAAATTTCCACCTTTATATAGTGTAAAAAGACATCCTGAAGCCTGGGCAGTCATTAATTTGATTGTCCAGTATTTCCCTTATGAGATAATGCCTCACACAGCAAATGTGTACAGTGCGAGCTGAAAATGCATTTTCAGCACTAAAAAAACAAACTTTTATAACAGCTAAACCAAACGTTTCCAATGTACATTTCCACCTTTATATAGTGTAGAAAGGCATCCTGAAGCCTGGAAAGTCATTAATTTGATTGTCCAGTATTTCCTTCATGAGATATTGCAACACATAGAAAAAGTGTACAGCGCCAGCAGACAATGAATTTTCAGCACTAAAAAAACGAAACTTCATTAACAGCTAAACTAAACGTTTCCAATGTAAATTTCCACCTTTATATAGTGTAAAAAGACATCCTGAAGCCTGGGCAGTCATTAATTTGATTGTCCAATATTTCCCTTCTGAGATAATGCCTCTAATAGCAAATGTGTACAGCGCGAGCTGAAAATGCATTTACAGCACTAAAAAACCAAACTTTTATAACAGCTAAACCAAACGTTTCCAATGTACATTTCCACCTTTATATAGTGTAGAAAGGCATCCTGAAGCCTGGAAAGTAATTAATTTGATTGTCCAGTATTTCCTTCATGAGATATTGCAACACATAGAAAAAGTGTACAGCGCCAGCAGACAATGAATTTTCAGCACTAAAAAAACGAAACTTCATTAACAGCTAAACTAAACGTTTCCAATGTAAATTTCCACCTTTATATAGTGTAGAAAGGCATCCTGAAGCCTGGAAAGTCATTAATTTGATTGTCCAGTATTTCCTTCATGAGATATTGCAACACTTAGAAAAAGTGTACAGCGCCAGCAGACAATGAATTTTCAGCACTAAAAAAACGAAACTTCATTAACAGCTAAACTAAACGTTTCCAATGTAAATTTCCACCCTTATATAGTGTAAAAAGACATCCTGAAGCCTGGGCAGTCATTAATTTGATTGTCCAATATTTCCCTTATGAGATAATGCTTCTCATAGCAAATGTGTACAGCGCGAGCTGAAAATGCATTTACAGCACTAAAAAACCAAACTTTTATAACAGCTAAACCAAACGTTTCCAATGTAAATTTCCACCTTTATATAGTGTAGAAAGGCATCCTGAAGCCTGGAAAGTCATTAATTTGATTGTCCAGTATTTCCTTCATGAGATATTGCAACACTTAGAAAAAGTGTACAGCGCCAGCAGACAATGAATTTTCAGCACTAAAAAAACGAAACTTCATTAACAGCTAAACCAAACGTTTCCAATGTAAATTTCCACATTTATAGAGTGTAAAAAGGCATCCTGAAGCCTGGGAAGTCATTAATTTGATTGTCCAGTATTTCCCTTATGAGATAATGCCTCACATAGCAAATGTGTACAGTGCGAGCTGAAAATGCATTTTCAGCACTAAAAAACCAAACTTTTATAACAGCTAAACCAAACGTTTCCAATGTAAATTTCCACCTTTATATAGTGTAAAAAGACATCCTGAAGCCTGGGCAGTCATTAATTTGATTGTCCAGTATTTCCCTTATGAGATAATGCCTCACACAGCAAATGTGTACAGTGCGAGCTGAAAATGCATTTTCAGCACTAAAAAAACCAAACTTTTATCACAGCTAAACCAAACGTTTCCAATGTAAATTTCCACCTTTATATAGTGTAAAAAGACATCCTGAAGCCTGGGCAGTCATTAATTTGATTGTCCAATATTTCCCTTCTGAGATAATGCCTCTCATAGCAAATGTGTACAGCGCGAGCTGAAAATGCATTTACAGCACTAAAAAACCAAACTTTTATAACAGCTAAACCAAACGTTTCCAATGTACATTTCCACCTTTATATAGTGTAGAAAGGCATCCTGAAGCCTGGAAAGTCATTAATTTGATTGTCCAGTATTTCCTTCATGAGATATTGCAACACTTAGAAAAAGTGTACAGCGCCAGCAGACAATGAATTTTCAGCACTAAAAAAACGAAACTTCATTAACAGCTAAACTAAACGTTTCCAATGTAAATTTCCACCCTTATATAGTGTAAAAATACATCCTGAAGCCTGGGCAGTCATTAATTTGATTGTCCAATATTTCCCTTATGAGATAATGCCTCTCATAGCAAATGTGTACAGCGCGAGCTGAAAATGCATTTACAGCACTAAAAAACCAAACTTTTATAACAGCTAAACCAAACGTTTCCAATGTAAATTTCCACCTTTATATAGTGTAGAAAGGCATCCTGAAGCCTGGAAAGTCATTAATTTGATTGTCCAGTATTTCCTTCATGAGATATTGCAACACTTAGAAAAAGTGTACAGCGCCAGCAGACAATGAATTTTCAGCACTAAAAAAACGAAACTTCATTAACAGCTAAACCAAACGTTTCCAATGTAAATTTCCACATTTATAGAGTGTAAAAAGGCATCCTGAAGCCTGGGAAGTCATTAATTTGATTGTCCAGTATTTCCCTTATGAGATAATGCCTCACATAGCAAATGTGTACAGTGCGAGCTGAAAATGCATTTTCAGCACTAAAAAAACAAACTTTTATAACAGCTAAACCAAACGTTTCCAATGTAAATTTCCACCTTTATATAGTGTAAAAAGACATCCTGAAGCCTGGGCAGTCATTAATTTGATTGTCCAGTATTTCCCTTATGAGATAATGCCTCACATAGCAAATGTGTACAGTGCGAGCTGAAAATGCATTTTCAGCACTAAAAAAACCAAACTTTTATAACAGCTAAACCAAACGTTTCCAATGTAAATTTCCACCTTTATATAGTGTAAAAAGACATCCTGAAGCCTAGGCAGTCATTAATTTGATTGTCCAATATTTCCCTTATGAGACAATGCCTCTCATAGCAAATGTGTACAGCGCGAGCTGAAAATGCATTTTCAGCACTAAAAAAACAAACTTTTATAACAGCTAAACCAAACGTTTCCAATGTACATTTCCACCTTTATATAGTGTAGAAAGGCATCCTGAAGCCTGGAAAGTCATTGATTTGATTGTCCAGTATTTCCTTCATGAGATATTGCAACACTTAGAAAAAGTGTACAGCGCCAGCAGACAATGAATTTTCAGCACTAAAAAAACGAAACTTCATTAACAGCTAAACTAAACGTTTCCAATGTAAATTTCCAACTTTATATAGAGTAAAAAGACATCCTGAAGCCTGGGCAGCCATTAATTTGATTGTCCAATATTTCCCTTATGAGATAATGCCTCTCGTAGCAAATGTGTACAGCGCGAGCTGAAAATGCATTTACAGCACTAAAAAACCAAACTTTTATAACAGCTAAACCAAACGTTTCCAATGTAAATTTCCACCTTTATATAGTGTAAAAAGACATCCTGAAGCCTGGGCAGTCATTAATTTGATTGTCCAATATTTCCCTTATGAGATAATGCCTCTCATAGCAAATGTGTACAGCGCGAGCTGAAAATGCATTTACAGCACTAAAAAACCAAACTTTTATAACAGCTAAACCAAACGTTTCCAATGTAAATTTCCACCTTTATATAGTGTAGAAAGGCATCCTGAAGCCTGGAAAGTCATTAATTTGATTGTCCAGTATTTCCTTCATGAGATATTGCAACACTTAGAAAAAGTGTACAGCGCCAGCAGACAATGAATTTTCAGCACTAAAAAAAACGAAACTTCATTAACAGCTAAACTAAACGTTTCCAATGTAAATTTCCACCTTTATATAGTGTAAAAAGACATCCTGAAGCCTGGGCAGTCATTAATTTGATTGTCCAATATTTCCCTTATGAGATAATGCCTCTCATAGCAAATGTGTACAGCGCGAGCTGAAAATGCATTTACAGCACTAAAAAACCAAACTTTTATAACAGCTAAACCAAACGTTTCCAATGTAAATTTCCACCTTTATATAGTGTAGAAAGGCATCCTGAAGCCTGGAAAGTCATTAATTTGATTGTCCAGTATTTCCTTCATGAGATATTGCAACACTTAGAAAAAGTGTACAGCGCCAGCAGACAATGAATTTTCAGCACTAAAAAAACGAAACTTCATTAACAGCTAAACCAAACGTTTCCAATGTAAATTTCCACATTTATAGAGTGTAAAAAGGCATCCTGAAGCCTGGGAAGTCATTAATTTGATTGTCCAGTATTTCCCTTATGAGATAATGCCTCACATAGCAAATGTGTACAGTGCGAGCTGAAAATGCATTTTCAGCACTAAAAAACCAAACTTTTATAACAGCTAAACCAAACGTTTCCAATGTAAATTTCCACCTTTTTATAGTGTAAAAAGACATCCTGAAGCCTGGGCAGTCATTAATTTGATTGTCCAATATTTCCCTTTTGAGATAATGCCTCTCATAGCAAATGTGTACAGCGCGAGCTGAAAATGCATTTACAGCACTAAAAAACCAAACTTTTATAACAGCTAAACCAAACGTTTCCAATGTACATTTCCACCTTTATATAGTGTAGAAAGGCATCCTGAAGCCTGGAAAGTCATTAATTTGATTGTCCAGTATTTCCTTCATGAGATATTGCAACACTTAGAAAAAGTGTACAGCGCCAGCAGACAATGAATTTTCAGCACTAAAAAAACGAAACTTCATTAACAGCTAAACTAAACGTTTCCGATGTAAATTTCCACCCTTATATAGTGTAAAAAGACATCCTGAAGCCTGGGCAGTCATTAATTTGATTGTCTAATATTTCCCTTATGAGATAATGCCTCTCATAGCAAATGTGTACAGCGCGAGCTGAAAATGCATTTTCAGCACTAAAAAACCAAACTTTTATAACAGCTAAACCAAACGTTTCCAATGTACATTTCCACCTTTATATACTGTAGAAAGGCATCCTGAAGCCTGGAAAGTCATTAATTTGATTGTCCAGTATTTCCTTCATGAGATATTGCAACACTTAGAAAAAGTGTACAGCGCCAGCAGACAATGAATTTTCAGCACAAAAAAACGAAACTTCATTAACAGCTAAACCAAACGTTTCCAATGTAAATTTCCACATTTATAGAGTGTAAAAAGGCATCCTGAAGCCTGGGAAGTCATTGATTTGATTGTCCAGTATTTCCCTTATGAGATAATGCCTCACATAGCAAATGTGTACAGTGCGAGCTGAAAATGCATTTTCAGCACTAAAAAACCAAACTTTTATAACAGCTAAACCAAACGTTTCCAATGTAAATTTCCACCTTTATATAGTGTAAAAAGACATCCTGAAGCCTGGGCAGTCATTAATTTGATTGTCCAGTATTTCCCTTATGAGATAATGCCTCACACAGCAAATGTGTACAGTGCGAGCTGAAAATGCATTTTCAGCACTAAAAAAACCAAACTTTTATAACAGCTAAACCAAACGTTTCCAATGTAAATTTCCAGCTTTATATAGTGTAAAAAGACATCCTGAAGCCTGGGCAGTCATTAATTTGATTGTCCAATATTTCCCTTCTGAGATAATGCCTCTCATAGCAAATGTGTACAGCGCGAGCTGAAAATGCATTTACAGCACTAAAAAACCAAACTTTTATAACAGCTAAACCAAACGTTTCCAATGTACATTTCCACCTTTATATAGTGTAGAAAGGCATCCTGAAGCCTGGAAAGTCATTAATTTGATTGTCCAGTATTTCCTTCATGAGATATTGCAACACTTAGAAAAAGTGTACAGCGCCAGCAGACAATGAATTTTCAGCACTAAAAAAACGAAACTTCATTAACAGCTAAACTAAACGTTTCCAATGTAAATTTCCACCCTTATATAGTGTAAAAATACATCCTGAAGCCTGGGCAGTCATTAATTTGATTGTCCAATATTTCCCTTATGAGATAATGCCTCTCATAGCAAATGTGTACAGCGCGAGCTGAAAATGCATTTACAGCACTAAAAAAACCAAACTTTTATAACAGCTAAACCAAACGTTTCCAATGTAAATTTCCACCTTTATATAGTGTAAAAAGACATCCTGAAGCCTGGGCAGTCATAAATTTGATTGTCCAATATTTCCCTTATGAGATAATGCCTCTCATAGCAAATGTGTACAGCGCGAGCTGAAAATGCATTTACAGCACTAAAAAACCAAACTTTTATAACAGCTAAACCAAACGTTTCCAATGTAAATTTCCACCTTTATATAGTGTAGAAAGGCATCCTGAAGCCTGGAAAGTCATTAATTTGATTGTCCAGTATTTCCTTCATGAGATTTTGCAACACTTACAAAAAGTGTACAGCGCCAGCAGACAATGAATTTTCAGCATTAAAAAAACGAAACTTCATTAACAGCTAAACCAAACGTTTCCAATGTAAATTTCCACATTTATAGAGTGTAAAAAGACATCCTGAAGCCTGGGGAGTCATTAATTTGATTGTCCAATATTTCCCTTCTGAGATAATGCCTCTCATAGCAAATGTGTACAGCGCGAGCTGAAAATGCATTTACAGCACTAAAAAACCAAACTTTTATAACAGCTAAACCAAACGTTTCCAATGTACATTTCCACCTTTATATAGTGTAGAAAGGCATCCTGAAGCCTGGAAAGTAATTAATTTGATTGTCCAGTATTTCCTTCATGAGATATTGCAACACATAGAAAAAGTGTACAGCGCCAGCAGACAATGAATTTTCAGCACTAAAAAAACGAAACTTCATTAACAGCTAAACTAAACGTTTCCAATGTAAATTTCCACCTTTATATAGTGTAGAAAGGCATCCTGAAGCCTGGAAAGTCATTAATTTGATTGTCCAGTATTTCCTTCATGAGATATTGCAACACTTAGAAAAAGTGTACAGCGCCAGCAGACAATGAATTTTCAGCACTAAAAAAACGAAACTTCATTAACAGCTAAACTAAACGTTTCCAATGTAAATTTCCACCCTTATATAGTGTAAAAAGACATCCTGAAGCCTGGGCAGTCATTAATTTGATTGTCCAATATTTCCCTTATGAGATAATGCTTCTCATAGCAAATGTGTACAGCGCGAGCTGAAAATGCATTTACAGCACTAAAAAACCAAACTTTTATAACAGCTAAACCAAACGTTTCCAATGTACATTTCCACCTTTATATAGTGTAGAAAGGCATCCTGAAGCCTGGAAAGTCATTAATTTGATTGTCCAGTATTTCCTTCATGAGATATTGCAACACTTAGAAAAAGTGTACAGCGCCAGCAGACAATGAATTTTCAGCACTAAAAAAACGAAACTTCATTAACAGCTAAACTAAACGTTTCCAATGTAAATTTCCACCCTTATATAGTGTAAAAATACATCCTGAAGCCTGGGCAGTCATTAATTTGATTGTCCAATATTTCCCTTATGAGATAATGCCTCTCATAGCAAATGTGTACAGCGCGAGCTGAAAATGCATTTACAGCACTAAAAAAACCAAACTTTTATAACAGCTAAACCAAACGTTTCCAATGTAAATTTCCACCTTTATATAGTGTAAAAAGACATCCTGAAGCCTGGGCAGTCATAAATTTGATTGTCCAATATTTCCCTTATGAGATAATGCCTCTCATAGCAAATGTGTACAGCGCGAGCTGAAAATGCATTTACAGCACTAAAAAACCAAACTTTTATAACAGCTAAACCAAACGTTTCCAATGTAAATTTCCACCTTTATATAGTGTAGAAAGGCATCCTGAAGCCTGGAAAGTCATTAATTTGATTGTCCAGTATTTCCTTCATGAGATTTTGCAACACTTACAAAAAGTGTACAGCGCCAGCAGACAATGAATTTTCAGCATTAAAAAAACGAAACTTCATTAACAGCTAAACCAAACGTTTCCAATGTAAATTTCCACATTTATAGAGTGTAAAAAGACATCCTGAAGCCTGGGGAGTCATTAATTTGATTGTCCAATATTTCCCTTCTGAGATAATGCCTCTCATAGCAAATGTGTACAGCGCGAGCTGAAAATGCATTTACAGCACTAAAAAACCAAACTTTTATAACAGCTAAACCAAACGTTTCCAATGTACATTTCCACCTTTATATAGTGTAGAAAGGCATCCTGAAGCCTGGAAAGTAATTAATTTGATTGTCCAGTATTTCCTTCATGAGATATTGCAACACATAGAAAAAGTGTACAGCGCCAGCAGACAATGAATTTTCAGCACTAAAAAAACGAAACTTCATTAACAGCTAAACTAAACGTTTCCAATGTAAATTTCCACCTTTATATAGTGTAGAAAGGCATCCTGAAGCCTGGAAAGTCATTAATTTGATTGTCCAGTATTTCCTTCATGAGATATTGCAACACTTAGAAAAAGTGTACAGCGCCAGCAGACAATGAATTTTCAGCACTAAAAAAACGAAACTTCATTAACAGCTAAACTAAACGTTTCCAATGTAAATTTCCACCCTTATATAGTGTAAAAAGACATCCTGAAGCCTGGGCAGTCATTAATTTGATTGTCCAATATTTCCCTTATGAGATAATGCTTCTCATAGCAAATGTGTACAGCGCGACCTGAAAATGCATTTACAGCACTAAAAAAACAAACTTTTATAACAGCTAAACCAAACGTTTCCAATGTAAATTTCCACCTTTATATAGTGTAGAAAGGCATCCTGAAGCCTGGAAAGTCATTAATTTGATTGTCCAGTATTTCCTTCATGAGATATTGCAACACTTAGAAAAAGTGTACAGCGCCAGCAGACAATGAATTTTCAGCACTAAAAAAACGAAACTTCATTAACAGCAAAACCAAACGTTTCCAATGTAAATTTCCACATTTATAGAGTGTAAAAAGGCATCCTGAAGCCTGGGAAGTCATTAATTTGATTGTCCAGTATTTCCCTTATGAGATAATGCCTCACATAGCAAATGTGTACAGTGCGAGCTGAAAATGCATTTTCAGCACTAAAAAACCAAACTTTTATAACAGCTAAACCAAACGTTTCCAATGTAAATTTCCACCTTTATATAGTGTAAAAAGACATCCTGAAGCCTGGGCAGTCATTAATTTGATTGTCCAGTATTTCCCTTATGAGATAATGCCTCACATAGCAAATGTGTACAGCGCGAGCTGAAAATGCATTTACAGCACTAAAAAAACAAACTTTAATAACAGCTAAACTAAACGTTTCCAATGTAAATTTCCACCTTTATATAGTGTAAAAAGACATCCTGAAGCCTGGGCAGTCATTAATTTGATTGTCCAATATTTCCCTTATGAGATAATGCCTCTCATAGCAAATGTGTACAGCGCGAGCTGAAAATGCATTTACTGCACTAAAAAACCAAACTTTTATAACAGCTAAACCAAACGTTTCCAATGTAAATTTCCACCTTTATATAGTGTAAAAAGACATCCTGAAGCCTGGGCAGTCATTAATTTGATTGTCCAATATTTCCCTTATGAGATAATGCCTCTCATAGCAAATGTGTACAGCGCGAGCTGAAAATGTATTTACAGCACTAAAAAAACAAACTTTTATAACAGCTAAACCAAACGTTTCCAATGTAAATTTCCACCTTTATATAGTGTAGAAAGGCATCCTGAAGCCTGGAAAGTCATAAATTTGATTGTCCAGTATTTCCTTCATGAGATATTGCAACACTTAGAAAAAGTGTACAGCGCCAGCAGACAATGAATTTTCAGCACTAAAAAAACGAAACTTCATTAACAGCTAAACTAAACGTTTCCAATGTATATTTCCACCTTTATATAGTGTAAAAAGACATCCTGAAGCCTGGGCAGTCATTAATTTGATTGTCCAGTATTTCCCTTATGAGATAATGCCTCACATAGCAAATGTGTACAGTGCGAGCTGAAAATGCATTTTAAGCACTAAAAAACCAAACTTTTATAACAGCTAAACCAAACGTTTCCAATGTAAATTTCCACCTTTATATAGTGTAGAAAGGCATCCTGAAGCCTGGAAAGTCATTAATTTGATTGTCCAGTATTTCCTTCATGAGATATTGCAACACTTAGAAAAAGTGTACAGCGCCAGCAGACAATGAATTTTCAGCACTAAAAAAACGAAACTTCATTAACAGCTAAACCAAACGTTTCCAATGTAAATTTCCACATTTATAGAGTGTAAAAAGGCATCCTGAAGCCTGGGAAGTCATTAATTTGATTGTCCAGTATTTCCCTTATGAGATAATGCCTCACATAGCAAATGTGTACAGTGCGAGCTGAAAATGCATTTTCAGCACTAAAAAACCAAACTTTTATAACAGCTAAACCAAACGTTTCCAATGTAAATTTCCACCTTTATATAGTGTAAAAAGACATCCTGAAGCCTGGGCAGTCATTAATTTGATTGTCCAATATTTCCCTTATGAGATAATGCCTCTCATAGCAAATGTGTACAGCGCGAGCTGAAAATGCATTTACAGCACTAAAAAACCAAACTTTTATAACAGCTAAACCAAACGTTTCCAATGTACATTTCCACCTTTATATAGTGTAGAAAGGCATCCTGAAGCCTGGAAAGTCATTAATTTGATTGTCCAGTATTTCCTTCATGAGATATTGCAACACTTAGAAAAAGTGTACAGCGCCAGCAGACAATGAATTTTCAGCACTAAAAAAACGAAACTTCATTAACAGCTAAACTAAAAGTTTCCAATGTATATTTCCACCTTTATATAGTGTAAAAGACATCCTGAGGCCTGGAAAGTCATTAATTTGATTGTCCAGTATTTCCTTCATGAGATATTGCAACACTTAGAAAAAGTGTACAGCGCCAGCAGACAATGAATTTTCAGCACTAAAAAAACGAAACTTCATTAACAGCTAAACCAAACGTTTCCAATGTAAATTTCCACATTTATAGAGTGTAAAAAGACATCCTGAAGCCTGGGCAGTCATTAATTTGATTGTCCAATATTTCCCTTCTGAGATAATGCCTCTCATAGCAAATGTGTACAGCGCGAGCTGAAAATGCATTTACAGCACTAAAAAACCAAACTTTTATAACAGCTAAACCAAACGTTTCCAATGTACATTTCCACCTTTATATAGTGTAGAAAGGCATCCTGAAGCCTGGAAAGTAATTAATTTGATTGTCCAGTATTTCCTTCATGAGATATTGCAACACATAGAAAAAGTGTACAGCGCCAGCAGACAATGAATTTTCAGCACTAAAAAAACGAAACTTCATTAACAGCTAAACTAAACGTTTCCAATGTAAATTTCCACCTTTATATAGTGTAGAAAGGCATCCTGAAGCCTGGAAAGTCATTAATTTGATTGTCCAGTATTTCCTTCATGAGATATTGCAACACTTAGAAAAAGTGTACAGCGCCAGCAGACAATGAATTTTCAGCACTAAAAAAACGAAACTTCATTAACAGCTAAACTAAACGTTTCCAATGTAAATTTCCACCCTTATATAGTGTAAAAAGACATCCTGAAGCCTGGGCAGTCATTAATTTGATTGTCCAATATTTCCCTTATGAGATAATGCTTCTCATAGCAAATGTGTACAGCGCGACCTGAAAATGCATTTACAGCACTAAAAAAACAAACTTTTATAACAGCTAAACCAAACGTTTCCAATGTAAATTTCCACCTTTATATAGTGTAGAAAGGCATCCTGAAGCCTGGAAAGTCATTAATTTGATTGTCCAGTATTTCCTTCATGAGATATTGCAACACTTAGAAAAAGTGTACAGCGCCAGCAGACAATGAATTTTCAGCACTAAAAAAACGAAACTTCATTAACAGCAAAACCAAACGTTTCCAATGTAAATTTCCACATTTATAGAGTGTAAAAAGGCATCCTGAAGCCTGGGAAGTCATTAATTTGATTGTCCAGTATTTCCCTTATGAGATAATGCCTCACATAGCAAATGTGTACAGTGCGAGCTGAAAATGCATTTTCAGCACTAAAAAACCAAACTTTTATAACAGCTAAACCAAACGTTTCCAATGTAAATTTCCACCTTTATATAGTGTAAAAAGACATCCTGAAGCCTGGGCAGTCATTAATTTGATTGTCCAGTATTTCCCTTATGAGATAATGCCTCACATAGCAAATGTGTACAGCGCGAGCTGAAAATGCATTTACAGCACTAAAAAAACAAACTTTAATAACAGCTAAACTAAACGTTTCCAATGTAAATTTCCACCTTTATATAGTGTAAAAAGACATCCTGAAGCCTGGGCAGTCATTAATTTGATTGTCCAATATTTCCCTTATGAGATAATGCCTCTCATAGCAAATGTGTACAGCGCGAGCTGAAAATGCATTTACTGCACTAAAAAACCAAACTTTTATAACAGCTAAACCAAACGTTTCCAATGTAAATTTCCACCTTTATATAGTGTAAAAAGACATCCTGAAGCCTGGGCAGTCATTAATTTGATTGTCCAATATTTCCCTTATGAGATAATGCCTCTCATAGCAAATGTGTACAGCGCGAGCTGAAAATGTATTTACAGCACTAAAAAAACAAACTTTTATAACAGCTAAACCAAACGTTTCCAATGTAAATTTCCACCTTTATATAGTGTAGAAAGGCATCCTGAAGCCTGGAAAGTCATAAATTTGATTGTCCAGTATTTCCTTCATGAGATATTGCAACACTTAGAAAAAGTGTACAGCGCCAGCAGACAATGAATTTTCAGCACTAAAAAAACGAAACTTCATTAACAGCTAAACTAAACGTTTCCAATGTATATTTCCACCTTTATATAGTGTAAAAAGACATCCTGAAGCCTGGGCAGTCATTAATTTGATTGTCCAGTATTTCCCTTATGAGATAATGCCTCACATAGCAAATGTGTACAGTGCGAGCTGAAAATGCATTTTAAGCACTAAAAAACCAAACTTTTATAACAGCTAAACCAAACGTTTCCAATGTAAATTTCCACCTTTATATAGTGTAGAAAGGCATCCTGAAGCCTGGAAAGTCATTAATTTGATTGTCCAGTATTTCCTTCATGAGATATTGCAACACTTAGAAAAAGTGTACAGCGCCAGCAGACAATGAATTTTCAGCACTAAAAAAACGAAACTTCATTAACAGCTAAACCAAACGTTTCCAATGTAAATTTCCACATTTATAGAGTGTAAAAAGGCATCCTGAAGCCTGGGAAGTCATTAATTTGATTGTCCAGTATTTCCCTTATGAGATAATGCCTCACATAGCAAATGTGTACAGTGCGAGCTGAAAATGCATTTTCAGCACTAAAAAACCAAACTTTTATAACAGCTAAACCAAACGTTTCCAATGTAAATTTCCACCTTTTTATAGTGTAAAAAGACATCCTGAAGCCTGGGCAGTCATTAATTTGATTGTCCAATATTTCCCTTTTGAGATAATGCCTCTCATAGCAAATGTGTACAGCGCGAGCTGAAAATGCATTTACAGCACTAAAAAAACAAACTTTTATAACAGCTAAACCAAACGTTTCCAATGTACATTTCCACCTTTATATAGTGTAGAAAGGCATCCTGAAGCCTGGAAAGTCATTAATTTGATTGTCCAGTATTTCCTTCATGAGATATTGCAACACTTAGAAAAAGTGTACAGCGCCAGCAGACAATGAATTTTCAGCACTAAAAAAACGAAACTTCATTAACAGCTAAACTAAACGTTTCCGATGTAAATTTCCACCCTTATATAGTGTAAAAAGACATCCTGAAGCCTGGGCAGTCATTAATTTGATTGTCTAATATTTCCCTTATGAGATAATGCCTCTCATAGCAAATGTGGACAGCGCGAGCTGAAAATGCATTTACAGCACTAAAAAACCAAACTTTTATAACAGCTAAACCAAACGTTTCCAATGTACATTTCCACCTTTATATAGTGTAGAAAGGCATCCTGAAGCCTGGAAAGTCATTAATTTGATTGTCCAGTATTTCCTTCATGAGATATTGCAACACTTAGAAAAAGTGTACAGCGCCAGCAGACAATGAATTTTCAGCACTAAAAAAACGAAACTTCATTAACAGCTAAACCAAACGTTTCCAATGTAAATTTCCACCTTTATATAGTGTAAAAAGACATCCTGAAGCCTGGGCAGTCATTAATTTGATTGTCCAGTATTTCCCTTATGAGATAATGCCTCACACAGCAAATGTGTACAGTGCGAGCTGAAAATGCATTTTCAGCACTAAAAAAAACAAACTTTTATAACAGCTAAACCAAACGTTTCCAATGTAAATTTCCACCTTTATATAGTGTAAAAAGACATCCTGAAGCCTGGGCAGTCATTAATTTGATTGTCCAATATTTCCCTTCTGAGATAATGCCTCTCATAGCAAATGTGTACAGCGCGAGCTGAAAATGCATTTACAGCACTAAAAAACCAAACTTTTATAACAGCTAAACCAAACGTTTCCAATGTACATTTCCACCTTTATATAGTGTAGAAAGGCATCCTGAAGCCTGGAAAGTCATTAATTTGATTGTCCAGTATTTCCTTCATGAGATATTGCAACACTTAGAAAAAGTGTACAGCGCCAGCAGACAATGAATTTTCAGCACTAAAAAAACGAAACTTCATTAACAGCTAAACTAAACGTTTCCAATGTAAATTTCCACCCTTATATAGTGTAAAAATACATCCTGAAGCCTGGGCAGTCATTAATTTGATTGTCCAATATTTCCCTTATGAGATAATGCCTCTCATAGCAAATGTGTACAGCGCGAGCTGAAAATGCATTTACAGCACTAAAAAAACCAAACTTTTATAACAGCTAAACCAAACGTTTCCAATGTAAATTTCCACCTTTATATAGTGTAAAAAGACATCCTGAAGCCTGGGCAGTCATTAATTTGATTGTCCAGTATTTCCCTTATGAGATAATGCCTCACATAGCAAATGTGTACAGCGCGAGCTGAAAATGCATTTACAGCACTAAAAAAACAAACTTTAATAACAGCTAAACTAAACGTTTCCAATGTAAATTTCCACCTTTATATAGTGTAAAAAGACATCCTGAAGCCTGGGCAGTCATTAATTTGATTGTCCAATATTTCCCTTATGAGATAATGCCTCTCATAGCAAATGTGTACAGCGCGAGCTGAAAATGCATTTACTGCACTAAAAAACCAAACTTTTATAACAGCTAAACCAAACGTTTCCAATGTAAATTTCCACCTTTATATAGTGTAAAAAGACATCCTGAAGCCTGGGCAGTCATTAATTTGATTGTCCAATATTTCCCTTATGAGATAATGCCTCTCATAGCAAATGTGTACAGCGCGAGCTGAAAATGCATTTACAGCACTAAAAAACCAAACTTTTATAACAGCTAAACCAAACGTTTCCAATGTAAATTTCCACCTTTATATAGTGTAGAAAGGCATCCTGAAGCCTGGAAAGTCATTAATTTGATTGTCCAGTATTTCCTTCATGAGATATTGCAACACTTAGAAAAAGTGTACAGCGCCAGCAGACAATGAATTTTCAGCACTAAAAAAACGAAACTTCATTAACAGCTAAACCAAACGTTTCCAATGTAAATTTCCACATTTATAGAGTGTAAAAAGGCATCCTGAAGCCTGGGAAGTCATTAATTTGATTGTCCAGTATTTCCCTTATGAGATAATGCCTCACACAGCAAATGTGTACAGTGCGAGCTGAAAATGCATTTTCAGCACTAAAAAACCAAACTTTTATAACAGCTAAACCAAACGTTTCCAATGTAAATTTCCACCTTTATATAGTGTAAAAAGACATCCTGAAGCCTGGGCAGTCATTAATTTGATTGTCCAGTATTTCCCTTATGAGATAATGCCTCACACAGCAAATGTGTACAGTGCGAGCTGAAAATGCATTTTCAGCACTAAAAAAACCAAACTTTTATAACAGCTAAACCAAACGTTTCCAATGTAAATTTCCACCTTTATATAGTGTAAAAAGACATCCTGAAGCCTGGGCAGTCATTAATTTGATTGTCCAATATTTCCCTTCTGAGATAATGCCTCTCATAGCAAATGTGTACAGCGCGAGCTGAAAATGCATTTACAGCACTAAAAAACCAAACTTTTATAACAGCTAAACCAAACGTTTCCAATGTACATTTCCACCTTTATATAGTGTAGAAAGGCATCCTGAAGCCTGGAAAGTCATTAATTTGATTGTCCAGTATTTCCTTCATGAGATATTGCAACACTTAGAAAAAGTGTACAGCGCCAGCAGACAATGAATTTTCAGCACTAAAAAAACGAAACTTCATTAACAGCTAAACTAAACGTTTCCAATGTAAATTTCCACCCTTATATAGTGTAAAAAGACATCCTGAAGCCTGGGCAGTCATTAATTTGATTGTCCAATATTTCCCTTATGAGATAATGCTTCTCATAGCAAATGTGTACAGCGCGAGCTGAAAATGCATTTACAGCACTAAAAAAACAAACTTTTATAACAGCTAAACCAAACGTTTCCAATGTAAATTTCCACCTTTATATAGTGTAGAAAGGCATCCTGAAGCCTGGAAAGTCATTAATTTGATTGTCCAGTATTTCCTTCATGAGATATTGCAACACTTAGAAAAAGTGTACAGCGCCAGCAGACAATGAATTTTCAGCACTAAAAAAACGAAACTTCATTAACAGCTAAACCAAACGTTTCCAATGTAAATTTCCACATTTATAGAGTGTAAAAAGGCATCCTGAAGCCTGGGAAGTCATTAATTTGATTGTCCAGTATTTCCCTTATGAGATAATCCCTCACATAGCAAATGTGTACAGTGCGAGCTGAAAATGCATTTTCAGCACTAAAAAACCAAACTTTTATAACAGCTAAACCAAACGTTTCCAATGTAAATTTCCACCTTTATATAGTGTAAAAAGACATCCTGAAGCCTGGGCAGTCATTAATTTGATTGTCCAATATTTCCCTTATGAGATAATGCCTCTCATAGCAAATGTGTACAGCGCGAGCTGAAAATGCATTTACAGCACTAAAAAACCAAACTTTTATAACAGCTAAACCAAACGTTTCAAATGTAAATTTCCACCTTTATATAGTGTAGAAAGGCATCCTGAAGCCTGGAAAGTCATTAATTTGATTGTCCAGTATTTCCTTCATGAGATATTGCAACACTTAGAAAAAGTGTACAGCGCCAGCAGACAATGAATTTTCAGCACTAAAAAAACAAAACTTCATTAACAGCTAAACCAAACGTTTCCAATGTAAATTTCCACATTTATAGAGTGTAAAAAGGCATCCTGAAGCCTGGGCAGTCATTAATTTGATTGTCCAGTATTTCCCTTATGAGATAATGCCTCACATAGCAAATGTGTACAGTGCGAGCTGAAAATGCATTTTCAGCACTAAAAAACCAAACTTTTATAACAGCTAAACCAAACGTTTCCAATGTAAATTTCCACCTTTATATAGTGTAAAAAGACATCCTGAAGCCTGGGCAGTCATTAATTTGATTGTCCAGTATTTCCCTTATGAGATAATGCCTCACATAGCAAATGTGTACAGTGCGAGCTGAAAATGCATTTTCAGCACTAAAAAAAACAAACTTTTATAACAGCTAAACCAAACGTTTCCAATGTAAATTTCCACCTTTATATAGTGTAAAAAGACATCCTGAAGCCTGGGCAGTCATTAATTTGATTGTCCAATATTTCCCTTATGAGATAATGCCTCTCATAGCAAATGTGTACAGCGCGAGCTGAAAATGCATTTACAGCACTAAAAAACCAAACTTTTATAACAGCTAAACCAAACGTTTCCAATGTACATTTCCACCTTTATATAGTGTAGAAAGGCATCCTGAAGCCTGGAAAGTCATTAATTTGATTGTCCAGTATTTCCTTCATGAGATATTGCAACACTTAGAAAAAGTGTACAGCGCCAGCAGACAATGAATTTTCAGCACTAAAAAAACGAAACTTCATTAACAGCTAAACTAAACGTTTCCAATGTAAATTTCCACCCTTATATAGTGTAAAAAGACATCCTGAAGCCTGGGCAGTCATTAATTTGATTGTCCAATATTTCCCTTATGAGATAATGCCTCTCATAGCAAATGTGTACAGTGCGAGCTGAAAATGCATTTACAGCACTAAAAAAACAAACTTTTATAACAGCTAAACCAAACGTTTCCAATGTAAATTTCCACCTATATATAGTGTAAAAAGACATCCTGAAGCCTGGGCAGTCATTAATTTGATTGTCCAATATTTCCCTTATGAGATAATGCCTCTCATAGCAAATGTGTACAGCGCGAGCTGAAAATGCATTTACAGCACTAAAAAACCAAACTTTTATAACAGCTAAACCAAACGTTTCCAATGTAAATTTCCACCTTTATATAGTGTAGAAAGGCATCCTGAAGCCTCGAAAGTCATTAATTTGATTGTCCAGTATTTCCTTCATGAGATATTGCAACACTTAGAAAAAGTGTACAGCGCCAGCAGACAATGAATTTTCAGCACTAAAAAAACGAAACTTCATTAACAGCTAAACCAAACGTTTCCAATGTAAATTTCCACATTTATAGAGTGTAAAAAGGCATCCTGAAGCCTGGGAAGTCATTAATTTGATTGTCCAGTATTTCCCTTATGAGATAATGCCTCACATAGCAAATGTGTACAGTGCGAGCTGAAAATGCATTTACAGCACTAAAAAAAAAAACTTTTATAACAGCTAAACCAAACGTTTCCAATGTAAATTTCCACCTTTATATAGTGTAGAAAGGCATCCTGAAGCCTGGAAAGTCATTAATTTGATTGTCCAGTATTTCCTTCATGAGATATTGCAACACTTTGAAAAAGTGTACAGCGCCAGCAGACAATGAATTTTCAGCACTAAATAAACGAAACTTCATTAACAGCTAAACCAAACGTTTCCAATGTAAATTTCCACCTTTATATAGTGTAAAAAGACATCCTGAAGCCTGGGCAGTCATTAATTTGATTGTCCAATATTTCCCTTATGAGATAATGCCTCTCATAGCAAATGTGTACAGCGCGAGCTGAAAATGCATTTACAGCACTAAAAAACCAAACTTTTATAACAGCTAAACCAAACGTTTCAAATGTAAATTTCCACCTTTATATAGTGTAGAAAGGCATCCTGAAGCCTGGAAAGTCATTAATTTGATTGTCCAGTATTTCCTTCATGAGATATTGCAACACTTAGAAAAAGTGTACAGCGCCAGCAGACAATGAATTTTCAGCACTAAAAAAACGAAACTTCATTAACAGCTAAACCAAACGTTTCCAATGTAAATTTCCACATTTATAGAGTGTAAAAAGGCATCCTGAAGCCTGGGCAGTCATTAATTTGATTGTCCAGTATTTCCCTTATGAGATAATGCCTCACATAGCAAATGTGTACAGTGCGAGCTGAAAATGCATTTTCAGCACTAAAAAACCAAACTTTTATAACAGCTAAACCAAACGTTTCCAATGTAAATTTCCACCTTTATATAGTGTAAAAAGACATCCTGAAGCCTGGGCAGTCATTAATTTGATTGTCCAGTATTTCCCTTATGAGATAATGCCTCACATAGCAAATGTGTACAGTGCGAGCTGAAAATGCATTTTCAGCACTAAAAAAAACAAACTTTTATAACAGCTAAACCAAACGTTTCCAATGTAAATTTCCACCTTTATATAGTGTAAAAAGACATCCTGAAGCCTGGGCAGTCATTAATTTGATTGTCCAATATTTCCCTTATGAGATAATGCCTCTCATAGCAAATGTGTACAGCGCGAGCTGAAAATGCATTTACAGCACTAAAAAACCAAACTTTTATAACAGCTAAACCAAACGTTTCCAATGTACATTTCCACCTTTATATAGTGTAGAAAGGCATCCTGAAGCCTGGAAAGTCATTAATTTGATTGTCCAGTATTTCCTTCATGAGATATTGCAACACTTAGAAAAAGTGTACAGCGCCAGCAGACAATGAATTTTCAGCACTAAAAAAACGAAACTTCATTAACAGCTAAACTAAACGTTTCCAATGTAAATTTCCACCCTTATATAGTGTAAAAAGACATCCTGAAGCCTGGGCAGTCATTAATTTGATTGTCCAATATTTCCCTTATGAGATAATGCCTCTCATAGCAAATGTGTACAGTGCGAGCTGAAAATGCATTTACAGCACTAAAAAAACAAACTTTTATAACAGCTAAACCAAACGTTTCCAATGTAAATTTCCACCTATATATAGTGTAAAAAGACATCCTGAAGCCTGGGCAGTCATTAATTTGATTGTCCAATATTTCCCTTATGAGATAATGCCTCTCATAGCAAATGTGTACAGCGCGAGCTGAAAATGCATTTACAGCACTAAAAAACCAAACTTTTATAACAGCTAAACCAAACGTTTCCAATGTAAATTTCCACCTTTATATAGTGTAGAAAGGCATCCTGAAGCCTGGAAAGTCATTAATTTGATTGTCCAGTATTTCCTTCATGAGATATTGCAACACTTAGAAAAAGTGTACAGCGCCAGCAGACAATGAATTTTCAGCACTAAAAAAACGAAACTTCATTAACAGCTAAACCAAACGTTTCCAATGTAAATTTCCACATTTATAGAGTGTAAAAAGGCATCCTGAAGCCTGGGAAGTCATTAATTTGATTGTCCAGTATTTCCCTTATGAGATAATGCCTCACATAGCAAATGTGTACAGTGCGAGCTGAAAATGCATTTACAGCACTAAAAAAAAAAACTTTTATAACAGCTAAACCAAACGTTTCCAATGTAAATTTCCACCTTTATATAGTGTAGAAAGGCATCCTGAAGCCTGGAAAGTCATTAATTTGATTGTCCAGTATTTCCTTCATGAGATATTGCAACACTTTGAAAAAGTGTACAGCGCCAGCAGACAATGAATTTTCAGCACTAAATAAACGAAACTTCATTAACAGCTAAAGTAAACGTTTCCAATGTAAATTTCCACCTTTATATAGTGTAAAAAGACATCCTGAAGCCTGGGCAGCCATTAATTTGATTGTCCAATATTTCCCTTATGAGATAATGCCTCTCATAGCAAATGTGTACAGTGCGAGCTGAAAATGCATTTACAGCACTAAAAAACCAAACTTTTATAACAGCTAAACCAATCGTTTCCAATGTAAATTTCCACCTTTATATAGTGTAAAAAGACATCCTGAAGCCTGGGCAGTCATTAATTTGATTGTCCAATATTTCCCTTATGAGATAATGCCTCTCATAGCAAATGTGTACAGCGCGAGCTGAAAATGCATTTACAGCACTAAAAAACCAAACTTTTATAACAGCTAAACCAAACGTTTCCAATGTAAATTTCCACCTTTATATAGTGTAGAAAGGCATCCTGAAGCCTGGAAAGTCATTAATTTGATTGTCCAGTATTTCCTTCATGAGATATTGCAACACTTAGAAAAAGTGTACAGCGCCAGCAGACAATGAATTTTCAGCACTAAAAAAAACGAAACTTCATTTACAGCTAAACCAAACGTTTCCAATGTAAATTTCCACATTTATAGAGTGTAAAAAGGCATCCTGAAGCCTGGGAAGTCATTAATTTGATTGTCCAGTATTTCCCTTATGAGATAATGCCTCTCATTGCAAATGTGTACAGCGCGAGCTGAAAATGCATTTTCAGCACTAAAAAAACAAACTTTTATAACACCTAAACCAAACGTTTCCAATGTAAATTTCCTCCTATATATAGTGTAAAAAGGCATCCTGAAGCCTGGAAAGTCATTAATTTGATTGTCCAGTATTTCCTTCATGAGATATTGCAACATTTAGAAAAAGTGTACAGCGCCAGCAGACAATGAATTTTCAGCACTAAAAAAACGAAACTTCATTAACAGCTAAACTAAACGTTTCCAATGTAAATTTCCACCTTTATATAGTGTAAAAAGACATCCTGAAGCCCGGGCAGCCATTA
>NW_028283575.1:1192500-1195000 GCF_059441095.1 Idiotropiscis lumnitzeri | reverse complement strand
ATAAAGACGGGTCTCAAGACACCATCATGCGACACTCTGAAGAAGGCGAAAGACTCGCCGAAACATGTCAGGTAAAAAATTTACCGAAAACATAATTGTCTGCTTTTAATGAATCTGTCAAATATCAATAATAAGAAGACAAAATGAACCTAATACAAATAAATGAATGCTTAATAACTCCCCTGCACATGCTCCTAATAATCCAAACCTTCACCTGTAAATAAAATGTCCCGACCTGAAGACATCTTAATGTTATTATTTTGTTATACACACAGCGCCGCCAAGTGGAATCAAAAATTTGTTTTTATTTTAATTTTCACATACTGCACGGTGCCCTTTTGACGAATCCGACTGAAAATTAGTCAGAAAAGACTCAAGACAATGATCTTACTCTCTGCCGAATTTTGTGACGTTTTGGCAAAAGGCGTGGCTATTACGGTGCTGAAAAGTCCGATTGTACTCTGTGGCAACAAAAGCTCCGGCAACATGACTCAGATGATCCTATCTTCTCGAAGTTGTACACATTTGAGGATACTTCAGCCCTGAAGACATCTACCAACTTATTTTTCATCGTAGTAGTAGCGCCACCAACTGGTAAAAGCTAATACAAGTTATTTTCTTGGATGTTTTTCTCCGTGCAACTCAACAAGGTCGCCCTCATATATGCTCGGAGGACTGTTTCGGCCATGAGGATGTCACAATACGAAATTCATCCTTTTTCGTGAAAAGTTGTGGGAGTGGCATTGCACTGTTTGGCAATAAAACAACGCTGATTACGAGGTTCTAAATATGAACGACAACTCGTGAAACTTGACACACACATCAGGCAGAGCAAATTTATCAATATTTTATACGTTAGTTGTGCAGCTTTTTTGAAATGGCTCGCCATGGCCCTCGAGAAATGTTCAAAAAAGCAGCCCTGGTTGAGTGTTTCACCTCGCTTTTTGTAAATTTTATGGAGTACAGTGAACCCTCGGTTATCGCGGTTAATGGGGACCGAGACCACCCGCGGAAACTGAAAATCCGCGAAGTAGCGGCGCACCTTCAAAAATGCTTAAAAGAAAATACAATATATATAATAAATATATATATATATATATATATATATATATATATATATATATATATATATATATATATATATATATATACGGGGAGAGAGAGAGAGAGAGAGTGAAATTCATGTTATAACAAAAAAACCAAATTATTATTAAAACGTATTATTTTTTTATTCCCCAGCCATTCTTTTTGTATTTATTTAATTACTCCGACTTTTACCTGCTGGTACGCCGTCCGGTGTGCCCTGTGAAATGAAAGGTGGCATTCTTTATTTATTTATTTATTTATTCATTTATTCATTCATAACTGACAGCTTCGCGCTCCGTTCGTGCCCGGGCGGAAGAGGTGTTCCAATTCGGCTTTACTGTGACACACGCCCGCCCTCCTGCCCCGGAGCTTCCATTCGGTTAAACTTAGGGGCCGCTTGGCACCGCCCGTGCCCGGGGAAGGTGCTCCTCTTTGGCTTACTGTGACGCGAGCATGCCCGCCTCCTCCGGAGCTTCCATTCGGTTAAACTTAGGGGCCGCTTGGAACCGCCCGTGCCCGGGGAAGGTGCTCCTCTTTGGCTTACTGTGACGCGAGCATGCCCTCCTCCTCCGGAGCTTCCATTCGGTTAAACTTAGGGGCCGCTTGGCACCGCCCGTGCCCGGGGAAGGTACTCCTCTACGGCTTAACTGCCACGCACGCCGGCCGGAGCTCTGGTACGGTCCGAACCGCGCGAAACGTCGCCACCGATCGTGTCCGGGGGAACGTGCTCTTCTTCGTCCACTCTCCTCTTCGCCCACGCTCTTCTTCGGCGCACGCCGGCCGTCTAACCGCTCCAGCGCCCGTCGTGCCGCTCGGCGAAACTACAATGCCCCCGAATATTTTTTATACCCGCGAAGCACTGAACCCGCGAAAGGTGAACCGCGAAGTAGCGAGGGTTCACCGTATGTATAAGACCAAGACCTACAAAAAAGTCTCTTGGAGCAATGAGCTAGGTTTTACAGGAAGTCGGCCATTTTGAATTTACTTAAAAGGGGCGGGTCACCACAATGGACTTTGTGTAGAAATTATTATTGGGGCCCGAGCAGCGACCGCGGCGAGGTCCCTATTGTTTATGTAGAAATTATTATTAGGGCCCGAGCAGCGACCGCTACGAGGTCCCCATTGTTTTTGTGGAAATTATTATTATTTTTATTATTATTATTATTAGGGCCCGAGCAGTGACCGCTGCGAGGTCCCTATTGTTTTTCTAGAAATTGTTATTAGGGCCCAAGCTGCGACGGCTGCGAGGTCCCTACTGTTTTTGT
The DNA here is from genome assembly GCF_059441095.1 of Idiotropiscis lumnitzeri. Classification (NCBI taxonomy): domain Eukaryota; kingdom Metazoa; phylum Chordata; class Actinopteri; order Syngnathiformes; family Syngnathidae; genus Idiotropiscis; species Idiotropiscis lumnitzeri. The sequence continues at coordinate 1,192,649 of NW_028283575.1, read as the reverse complement.
AGAAAATATTATTACTTTTATTATTATTATTATTATTATTATTATTAGGGCCTGAGCAGCGACCGCTGCGAAGTCCCTATTGTTTTTGTAGAAATTATTATTATTATTATTTTTCCGATTGTTCGATTGCATTTTTGTCCCCCGAAACA
>NW_028283574.1:1045000-1065000 GCF_059441095.1 Idiotropiscis lumnitzeri | reverse complement strand
GATGTTTTTCTCCGGGCAGGTTCACAAAATCTACCTTATATTTGCTCGGATGAGTGTTTAGGCCTTGAGGATGTCACAATACGAAAGTCTTTCGCCTTCTTCAGAGTGTCACATGATGGTGTCTTGTGGCCCGTCTTTATCAGCTGATGTTCCATGAGGGCGTGACTTACCTGTCACAAGAATGAAGGCAAGTCACGCCCCCCGCTGTCCGTTAACTCCGCCAAGATGCTGGTCCAGGTGGTAGAGAGGATGAAGGCAACCTTGTCTCTGTTCATGGTTTTTATGCCTCGCTTGCAGATCTCAATGGCCTCTCTGATCCAGCGCTGTTGTTTGTTCTCTTCTGTGCGGATGACCCTGCCCTTCTCCCGGTCCATGATGTGGTTTTCCCTTTTGCAGTGGTCAGTGATTGCTGATTTGTAATGTTCATGTTGTGCTTGTTCTTTTACTGCTCTGATTTTTCATTTTTTTGACAGGTAAGTCACACCCTCATGGAACATCAGCTGATAAAGACGGGTCTCAAGACACCATCATGCGACACTCTGAAGAAGGCGAAAGACTCGCCGAAACATGTCAGGTAAAAAATTTACCGAAAACATAATTGTCTGCTTTTAATGAATCTGTCAAATATCAATAATAAGAAGACAAAATGAACCTAATACAAATAAATGAATGCTTAATAACTCCCCTGCACATGCTCCTAATAATCCAAACCTTCACCTGTAAATAAAATGTCCCGACCTGAAGACATCTTAATGTTATTATTTTGTTATACACACAGCGCCGCCAAGTGGAATCAAAAATTTGTTTTTATTTTAATTTTCACATACTGCACGGTGCCCTTTTGACGAATCCGACTGAAAATTAGTCAGAAAAGACTCAAGACAATGATCTTACTCTCTGCTGAATTTTGTGACGTTTTGGCAAAAGGCGTGGCTATTACGGTGCTGAAAAGTCCGATTGTACTCTGTGGCAACAAAAGCTCCGGCAACATGACTCAGATGATCCTATCTTCTCGAAGTTGTACACATTTGAGGATACTTCAGCCCTGAAGACATCTACCAACTTATTTTTCATCGTAGTAGTAGCGCCACCAACTGGTAAAAGCTAATACAAGTTATTTTCTTGGATGTTTTTCTCCGTGCAACTCAACAAGGTCGCCCTCATATATGCTCGGAGGACTGTTTCGGCCATGAGGATGTCACAATACGAAATTCATCCTTTTTCGTGAAAAGTTGTGGGAGTGGCATTGCACTGTTTGGCAATAAAACAACGCTGATTACGAGGTTCTAAATATGAACGACAACTCGTGAAACTTGACACACACATCAGGCAGAGCAAATTTATCAATATTTTATACGTTAGTTGTGCAGCTTTTTTGAAATGGCTCGCCATGGCCCTCGAGAAATGTTCAAAAAAGCAGCCCTGGTTGAGTGTTTCACCTCGCTTTTTGTAAATTTTATGGAGTACAGTGAACCCTCGGTTATCGCGGTTAATGGGGACCGAGACCACCCGCGGAAACTGAAAATCCGCGAAGTAGCGGCGCACCTTCAAAAATGCTTAAAAGAAAATACAATATATATAATAAATATATATATATATATATATATATATATATATATATATATATATATATATATATATATATATATATATACGGGGAGAGAGAGAGAGAGAGAGTGAAATTCATGTTATAACAAAAAAACCAAATTATTATTAAAACGTATTATTTTTTTATTCCCCAGCCATTCTTTTTGTATTTATTTAATTACTCCGACTTTTACCTGCTGGTACGCCGTCCGGTGTGCCCTGTGAAATGAAAGGTGGCATTCTTTATTTATTTATTTATTTATTCATTTATTCATTCATAACTGACAGCTTCGCGCTCCGTTCGTGCCCGGGCGGAAGAGGTGTTCCAATTCGGCTTTACTGTGACACACGCCCGCCCTCCTGCCCCGGAGCTTCCATTCGGTTAAACTTAGGGGCCGCTTGGCACCGCCCGTGCCCGGGGAAGGTGCTCCTCTTTGGCTTACTGTGACGCGAGCATGCCCGCCTCCTCCGGAGCTTCCATTCGGTTAAACTTAGGGGCCGCTTGGAACCGCCCGTGCCCGGGGAAGGTGCTCCTCTTTGGCTTACTGTGACGCGAGCATGCCCTCCTCCTCCGGAGCTTCCATTCGGTTAAACTTAGGGGCCGCTTGGCACCGCCCGTGCCCGGGGAAGGTACTCCTCTACGGCTTAACTGCCACGCACGCCGGCCGGAGCTCTGGTACGGTCCGAACCGCGCGAAACGTCGCCACCGATCGTGTCCGGGGGAACGTGCTCTTCTTCGTCCACTCTCCTCTTCGCCCACGCTCTTCTTCGGCGCACGCCGGCCGTCTAACCGCTCCAGCGCCCGTCGTGCCGCTCGGCGAAACTACAATGCCCCCGAATATTTTTTATACCCGCGAAGCACTGAACCCGCGAAAGGTGAACCGCGAAGTAGCGAGGGTTCACCGTATGTATAAGACCAAGACCTACAAAAAAGTCTCTTGGAGCAATGAGCTAGGTTTTACAGGAAGTCGGCCATTTTGAATTTACTTAAAAGGGGCGGGTCACCACAATGGACTTTGTGTAGAAATTATTATTGGGGCCCGAGCAGCGACCGCGGCGAGGTCCCTATTGTTTATGTAGAAATTATTATTAGGGCCCGAGCAGCGACCGCTACGAGGTCCCCATTGTTTTTGTGGAAATTATTATTATTTTTATTATTATTATTATTAGGGCCCGAGCAGTGACCGCTGCGAGGTCCCTATTGTTTTTCTAGAAATTGTTATTAGGGCCCAAGCTGCGACGGCTGCGAGGTCCCTACTGTTTTTGTAGAAAATATTATTACTTTTATTATTATTATTATTATTATTATTATTAGGGCCTGAGCAGCGACCGCTGCGAAGTCCCTATTGTTTTTGTAGAAATTATTATTATTATTATTTTTCCGATTGTTCGATTGCATTTTTGTCCCCCGAAACATGCACAAAAATTCACCAAACTTGGCAGTCTCATCGGGCATGGCGAAAAATTTGATATTTTAACGTCTAATATGAACAGGAAGTGAGTTATGAATTTTTGAAAGTCCGACTTTTGCCCTTTTTTGCATGTTTACAGGGGTCATTCTTTTGCACCCTGATCCTAAAGGCTTCATCTGATTGCCTTAAAATTCTGTCTGTAGCATCTTAAGACCTGGGACAAACACTGGGGCTAAAATTGGGGCTAAAATCTTTTGTTTCCGAAATACTATATGACGGGGGCGGGGCTTCAAAGTTTTCACTTAAGATTTCCTTCGCCGCAATGGACAAAATGCTTAATAACTCTCCTGCACATGCTGCTAAAAATCCAAAACTTCACATGTACATAAAGAGTCGGTACCTGAAGACATCTATATGTTTATACTCTGTTATACACCTTGCGCCAATCAATATAATTTTTTACATTTTGACGTACTGCACGGTGCCCTTTTAACGAATCCGATTGAAAATTGGCTAGAAAAGACTCAAGACATTGATCTTACTCTATCCCTATTTTTGTGACTTTCCTTCGAAGGGCGTGGCTATTACGGTGCCGCAGAGTCTGATTATTCTCCGTGGCAACAAAAGTTCCTGCAAAATGATTCAGATGATCCATCTTCTCGAAATTTTTCACATTTGAGGATATTCAGGCCCTGAAGACGGCTGCCAACTTATTTTTGATCGCAGTGGTAGCGCCACCAACTGGTTAAAACAAATACAAATTATTTTCGTTGATTTTTTTCTCCGGGCAGGTTAACAAAATCTACCTTATATTTGCTCGGATGAGTGTTTAGGCCTTGAGGATGTCACAATACGAAAGTCTTTCGCCTTCTTCAGAGTGTCACATGATGGTGTCTTGTGACCCGTCTTTATCAGCTGATGTTCCATGAGGGCGTGACTTACCTGTCACAAGAATGAAGGCAAGTCACGCCCCCCGCTGTCCGTTCACTCCGCCAAGATGCTGCTCCAGGTGGTAGAGAGGATTGTCTCTGTTCATGGTTTTTATGCCTCGCTTGCAGATCTCAATGGCCTCTCTGATCCAGCGCTGTTGTTTGTTCTCTTCGGTGCGGATGACCTTGCCCTTCTCCCGGTCTATGATGTGGTTTTCCCTTTTGCAGTGGTCAGTGATTGCTGATTTGTAATGTTCATGTTGTGCTTGTTCTTTTACTGCTCTGATTTTTCATTTTTTTGACAGGTAAGTCACACCCACATGGAACATCAGCTGATAAAGACGGGTCTCAAGACACCATCATGCGACACTCTGAAGAAGGCGAAAGACTCGCCGAAACATGTCAGGTAAAAAATTAACCTAAAACATAATTGTCTGCTTTTAATGAATCAGTCAAATATCAATAATAAGAAGACAAAATGAACCTAATACAAATAAATGAATGCTTAATAACGCCCCTGCACATGCTCCTAAAAATCCAAACCTTCACCTGTAAATAAAACGTCCCGACCTGAAGACATCTTAATGTTATTATTTTGTTATACACACAGCGCCGCCAAGTGGAATCAAAAATGTGTTTTTATTTTAATTTTCACGTACTGCACGGTGCCCTTTTGACGAATCCGACTGAAAATTAGTCAGAAAAGACTCAAGACAATGATCTTACTCTCTGCCGAATTTTGTGACGTTTTGGCAAAAGGCGTGGCTATTACGGTGCTGAAAAGTCCGATTGTACTTTGTGGCAACAAAAGCTCCGGCAACATGACTCAGATGATCCTATCTTCTCGAAGTTGTACACATTTGAGGATACTTCAGCCCTGAAGACATCTACCAACTTATTTTTCATCGTAGTAGTAGCGCCACCAACTGGTAAAAGCTAATACAAGTTATTTTCTTGGATGTTTTTCTCCGTGCAACTCAACAAGGTCGCCCTCATATATGCTCGGATGACTGTTTCGGCCATGAGGATGTCACAATACGAAATTCATCCTTTTTCGTGAAAAGTTGTGGGAGTGGCATTGCACTGTTCGGCAATAAAACAACGCTGATTATGAGGTTCTAAATATGAACGACAACTCGTGAAACTTTACACACACATCAGGCAGAGCAAATTTATCAATATTTTATACGTTAGTTGTGCAGCTTTTTTGAAATGGCTCGCCTTGGCCCTCGAGAAAAGTTAAAAAAAGAATAGAATAGAAATAGAAATCCCTTTATTGTCATTGTACTCAAGTGTGCAACGAGATTAGAGGGCTCCCCTCTCCAGTGCAATACAACAATAATACAGACAATATATAAATTAGATAAATAAATAAGACAGTGCAATGGAATTCAGTACTGAATAGGGCATATAGAAACACATCACAATGCTGTTTTGCAAGGTTAGGGTGGTCTCGTGTGTGTGTGAGAGTTCAGTATGGAGATGGCTCTCGGAAAGAAACTGTTTCTCAGTCTATTGGTCCTTGATTTGATGCATCTGTAGCGCCTGCCAGAGGGCAACCGGTCGAACAGGTGTGAGTTTGGGTGGGTATTGTCTTTGACGATGTTGAGAGCCCCTCTGAGGCACCGGGCGGTGTAGATGTCCGACAGCGAGGGGAGAGGGCAGCCAATAATCCTTTGCGCTGTTTTGACTGTCCTCTGGAGCCTCACTCTGTCCGCCTCAGTGCAGCCGCTGTACCAGGTGGAGACAGAGTACGTCAGCAGGCTCTCGATGGACGAGTGGTAGAAGGCCAGCAGCAGCTTCCTGTCCAGGTTGAATTTCCTGAGGACTCTCAGGAAGTGCAGACGTTGGCGGACCTTCTTTACCACTGCTGTGGTGTTGTGACTCCAAGAAAGGTCATCGGAGATCTGTACTCCCAGGAACTTGAACGTGTGGACCCTCTCCACACACACGCCTTCGATGCAGAGGGGTGCGGCAGCGTCTTGTTCCTCCTGAAGTCGACGACAATCTCCTTTGTTTTAGCAGAGTTAAGGTGCAGTCTGTTGTCCTTGCACCAAGTTGTCAGTCTCCCTACCTCCTCTCTGTAGGCTGTCTCGTCACCTTCCGAGATCAGACCGACCACTGTCGTGTCGTCAGCAAACTTGACGATGGTGTTGTTGCCGTGGGCCGGGCTGCAGTCGTAGGTGTAGAGGGCGTACAGGAGAGGGCTCAGCACGCATCCTTGGGGGGAACCGGTGCTCACCATGAGGGTGGAGGACGTGTAGGGGCCGAGCAACACAGTCTGGGGTCTGTTGGTCAGAAAGTCCTTAATCCAGATGTGTGTGAGGGCAGGGAGGCCGAGAGTGTCCAGTTTGGCGACGAGGATGTCTGGGATGATTGTGTTGAATGCCGAGCTGTAGTCCACAAAGAGCATCCTTGCATAGCTCCGCTGTTGTTCCAGGTGGCCCAGCACAACATGCAGAGCAGCCCTGGTTGAGTGTTTCACCTCGCTTTTTGTAAATTTTATGGAGTACAGTGAACCCTCGGTTATCGCGGTTAATGGGGACCGAGACCACCCGCGAAAACTGAAAATCCGCGAAGTAGCGGCGCACCTTCAAAAATGCTTTAAAAAAAAATACAATATATATATATATATATATATATATATACGGGGAGAGAGAGAGTGAAATTCATGTTATAACAAAAAAAACAAATTATTATTAAAACGTATTATTTTTTTATTCCCCAGCCATTCTTTTTGTATTTATTTAATTACTCCGACTTTTACCTGCTGGTACGCCGTCCGGTGTGCCCTGTGCAATGAAAGGTGCCATTATTTATTTATTTATTTATTTATTCATTCATAACTGACAGCTTCGCGCTCCGCTCGTGCCCGGGCGGAAGAGGTGCTCCAATTCGGCTTAACTGTGACACACGCCCACCCTCCTCCCCCGGAGCTTCCATTCGGTTAAACTTAGGGGCCGCTTGGCACCGCCGTGCCCGGGGAAGGTGCTCCTCTTCGGCTTACTGTGTCGCGAGCATGCCCTCCTCCTCCGGAGCTTCCATTCGGTTAAACTTAGGGGCCGCTTGGAACCGCCCGTGCCCGGGGAAGGTGCTCCTCTTCGGCTTACTGTGACGCGAGCATGCCCTCCTCCTCCGGAGCTTCCATTCCATTAAACTTAGGGGCCGCTTGGCACCGCCCGTGCCCGGGGAAGGTGCTCCTCTACGGCTTAACTGCCACGCACGCCGGCCGGAGCTCTGGTACGGTCCGAACCGCGCGAAACGTCGCCACCGATCGTGTCCGGGGGAACGTGCTCTTCTTCGTCCACTCTCCTCTTCGCCCACGCTCTTCTTCGGCGCACGCCGGCCGTCTAACCGCTCCAGCGCCCCGTCGTGCCGCTCGGCGAAACTACAATGCCCCCGAATATTTTTTATACCCGCGAAGCACTGAACCCGCGAAAGGTGAACCGCGAAGTAGCGAGGGTTCACTGTATGTATAAGACCAAGACCTACAAAAAAGTCTCTTGGAGCAATGAGCTAGGTTTTACAGGAAGTCGGCCATTTTGAATTTACTTAAAAGGGGGCGGGTCACCACAATGGACTTTGTGTAGAAATTATTATTGGGGCCCGAGCAGCGACCGCGGCGAGGTCCCTATTGTTTATGTAGAAATTATTATTAGGGCCCGAGCAGCGACCGCTACGAGGTCCCCATTGTTTTTGTGGAAATTATTATTATTAATATTATTAGGGCCCGAGCAGTGACCGCTGCGAGGTCCCTATTGTTATTAGGGCCCGAGCTGCGACGGCTGCGAAGTCCCTATTGTTTTTGTAGAAATTATTATTATTATTATTTTTCCGATTGTTCGATCGCATTTTTGACCCCCGAAACATGCACAAAAATTCACCAAACTTGGCAGTCTCATCGGGCATGGCGAAAAATTTGATATTTTAACGTCTAATATGAACAGGAAGTGAGTTATGAATTTTTGAAAGTCCGACTTTTGCCCTTTTTTGCATGTTTACAGGGGTCATTCTTTTGCACCCTGATCCTAAAGGCTTCATCTGATTGCCTTAAAATTCTGTCTGTAGCATCTTAAGACCTGGGACAAACACTGGGGCTAAAATCTTTTGTTTCCGAAATACTATATGAACGGGGGCGGGGCTTCGAAGTTTTCACTTAAGATTTCCTTCGCCGCAATGGACAAAATGCTTAATAACTCTCCTGCACATGCTGCTAAAAATCCAAAACTTCACATGTACATAAAGAGTCGGTACCTGAAGACATCGATATGTTTATATTCAGTTATACACCTTGCGCCAATCAATATAATTTTATACATTTTGACGTACTGCACGGTGCCCTTTTAACGAATCCGATTGAAAATTGGCTAGAAAAGACTCAAGACATTGATCTTACTCTATCCCTATTTTTGTGACTTTCCTTCGAAGGGCGTGGCTATTACGGTGCCGCAGAGTCTGATTAATCTCCGTGGCAACAAAAGTTCCTGCAAAATGATTCAGATGATCCATCTTCTCGAAATTTTTCACATTTGAGGATATTCAGGCCCTGAAGACGGCTGCCAACTTATTTTTGATCGCAGTGGTAGCGCCACCAACTGGTTAAAACAAATACAAATTATTTTCGTTGATGTTTTTCTCCGGTCAGGTTAACAAAATCTACCTTATGTTTGTTCGGATGAGTGTTTAGGCCTTGAGGATGTCACAATATGAAAGTCTTTCGCCTTCTTCAGAGTGTCACATGATGGTGTCTTGTGACCCGTCTTTATCAGCTGATGTTCCATGAGGGCGTGACTTACCTGTCACAAGAATGAAGGCAAGTCACGCCCCCCGCTGTCCGTTCACTCCGCCAAGATGCTGCTCCAGGTGGTAGAGAGGATGAAGGCTCCCTTGTCTCTGTTCATGGTTTTTATGCCTCGCTTGCAGATCTCAATGGCCTCTCTGATCCAGCGCTGTTGTTTGTTCTCTTCGTTGCGGATGACCCTGCCCTTCTCCCGGTCCATGATGTGGTTTTCCCTTTTGCAGTGGTCAGTGATTGCTGATTTGTAATATTCATGTTGTGCTTGTTCTTTTACTGCTCTGATTTTTCATTTTTTTGACAGGTAAGTCACACCCTCATGGAACATCAGCTGATAAAGACGGGTCTCAAGACACCATCATGCGACACTCTGAAGAAGGCGAAAGACTCGCCGAAACATGTCAGGTAAAAAATTAACCTAAAACATAATTGTCTGCTTTTAATGAATCTGTCAAATATCAATAATAAGAAGACAAAATGAACCTAATACAAATAAATGAATGCTTAATAACTCCCCTGCACATGCTCCTAAAAATCCAAACCTTCACCTGTAAATAAAACGTCCCGACCTGAAGACATCTTAATGTTATTATTTTGTTATACACACAGCGCCGCCAAGTGGAATCAAAAATGTGTTTTTATTTTAATTTTCACATACTGCACGGTGCCCTTTTGACGAATCCGACTGAAAATTTGTCAGAAAAGACTCAAGACAATGATCTTACTCTCTGCCGAATTTTGTGACGTTTTGGCAAAAGGCGTGGCTATTACGGTGCTGAAAAGTCCGATTGTACTTTGTGGCAACAAAAGCTCCGGCAACATGACTCAGATGATCCTATCTTCTCGAAGTTGTACACAATTGAGGATACTTCAGCCCTGAAGACATCTACCAACTTATTTTTCATCGTAGTAGTAGCGCCACCAACTGGTAAAAGCTAATACAAATTATTTTCTTGGATGTTTTTCTCCGTGCAACTCAACAAGGTCGCCCTCATATATGCTCGGATGACTGTTTCGGCCATGAGGATGTCACAATACGAAATTCATCCTTTTTCGTGAAAAGTTGTGGGAGTGGCATTGCACTGTTCGGCAATAAAACAACGCTGATTATGAGGTTCTAAATATGAACGACAACTCGTGAAACTTTACACACACATCAGGCAGAGCAAATTTATCAATATTTTATCCGTTAGTTGTGCAGCTTTTTTGAAATGGCTCGCCATGGCCCTCGAGAAATGTTCAAAAAAGCAGCCCTGGTTGAGTGTTTCACCTCGCTTTTTGTAAATTTTATGGAGTACAGTGAACCCTCGGTTATCGCGGTTAATGTTAAAATGGTCGAATGGTCAATGACAAGAATTGCAGTGCAAGCACGTATTATCGGCGCGGGTTCGATCCCCACCTGATGTGCCTCGCATGATTTCTTTGGCTGCCAGGATGGCCGAGTGGTCTAAGGCGCCGCGTTCAGGACCCAGTCTCCCCAGGAGGCCTGGGTTCGAATCTCGAATTTCCCCATTGTGGGACTAATAAAGGGAATATTAGTATTATTATGGCTGCCAGGATGGCCGAGTGGTCTAAGGCGCCGCGTTCAGGACCCAGTCTCCCCACGAGGCCTGGGTTCGAATCTCAAATTTCCCCATTGTGGGACTAATAAAGGGAATATTATATTATTATTATTATATTATAATGGGGACCGAGACCACCCGCAAAAACTGAAAATCCGCGAAGTAGCGGCGCACCTTCAAAAATGCTTAAAAAAAAATACAATATATATAATAAATATATAAATATATATATATATATATATATTTATATATATATATATATATATATATATATATACGAGGAGAGAGAGAGAGAGTGAAATTCATGTTATAACAAAAAAACCAAATTATTATTAAAACGTATTATTTTTTTATTCCCCAGCCATTCTTTTTGTATTTATTTAATTACTCCGACTTTTACCTGCTGGTACGCCGTCCGGTGTGCCCTGTGAAATGAAAGGTGGCATTCTTTATTTATTTATTTATTTATTCATTTATTCATTCATAACTGACAGCTTCGCGCTCCGTTCGTGCCCGGGCGGAAGAGGTGTTCCAATTCGGCTTAACTGTGACACACGCCCGCCCTCCTCCCCCGGAGCTTCCATTCGGTTAAACTTAGGGGCCGCTTGGCACCGCCCGTGCCCGGGGAAGGTGCTCCTCTTCGGCTTACTGTGTCGCGAGCATGCCCTCCTCCTCCGGAGCTTCCATTCGGTTAAACTTAGGGGCCGCTTGGAACCGCCCGTGCCCGGCGAAGGTGCTCCTCTTCGGCTTACTGTGACGCGAGCATGCCCTCCTCCTCCGGAGCTTCCATTCGGTTAAACTTAGGGGCCGCTTGGAACCGCCCGTGCCCGGGGAAGGTGCTCCTCTTCGGCTTTCTGTGACGCGAGCATGCCCTCCTCCTCCGGAGCTTCCATTCGGTTAAACTTAGGGGCCGCTTGGCACCGCCCGTGCCCGGGGAAGGTGCTCCTCTACGGCTTAACTGCCACGCACGCCGGCCGGAGCTCTGGTACGGTCCGAACCGCGCGAAACGTCGCCACCGATCGTGTCCGGGGGAACGTGCTCTTCTTCGTCCAATCTCCTCTTCGCCCACGTTCTTCTTCGGCGCACGCCGGCCGTTTAACCGCTCCAGCGCCCGTCGTGCCGCTCGGCGAAACTACAATGCCCCCGAATATTTTTTATACCCGCGAAGCACTGAACCCGCGAAAGGTGAACCGCGAAGTAGCGAGGGTTCACTGTATGTATAAGGCCAAGACCTACAAAAAAGTCTCTTGGAGCAATGAGCTAGGTTTTACAGGAAGTCGGCCATTTTGAATTTACTTAAAAGGGGGCGGGTCACCACAATGGACTTTGTGTAGAAATTATTATTGGGGCCCGAGCAGCGACCGCGGCGAGGTCCCTATTGTTTATGTAGAAATTATTATTAGGGCCGAGCAGCGACCGCTACGAGTTCCCCATTGTTTTTGTGGAAATTATTATTATTATTATTATTAGGGCCCGAGCAGTGACCGCTGCGAGGTCCCTATTGTTTTTCTAGAAAATATTATTACTTTTTTTATTATTATTATTATTATTATTATTAGGGCCTGAGCAGCGACCGCTGCGAAGTCCCTGTTGTTTTTGTAGAAATTATTATTATTATTATTTTTCCGATTGTTCGATCGCATTTTTGACCCCCGAAACATGCACAAAAACTCACCAAACTTGGCAGTCTCATCGGGCATGGCGAGAAATTTGATATTTTAAACGTCTAATATGAACAGGAAGTGAGTTATGAATTTTTGAAAGTCCGACTTTTGCTCTTTTTTGCATGTTTACAGGGGTCATTCTTTTGCACCCTGATCCTAAAGGCTTCATCTGATTGCCTTAAAATTTTGTCTGTAGCATCTTAAGACCTGGGACAAACACTGGGGCTAAAATCTTTTGTTTCCGAAATACTATATGACGGGGGCGGGGCTTCAAAGTTTTCACTTAAGATTTCCTTCGCCGCAATGGACAAAATGCTTAATAACTCTCCTGCACATGCTGCTAAAAATCCAAAACTTCACATATACATAAAGAGTCGGTACCTGAAGACATCTATATGTTTATATTCTGTTATACACCTTGCGCCAATCAATATCATTTTTTACGTTTTGACGTACTGCACGGTGCCCTTTTAACGAATCCGATTGAAAATTGGCGAGAAAAGACTCAAGACATTGATCTTACTCTATCCCTATTTTTGTGACTTTCCTTCGAAGGGCGTGGCTATTGCGGTGCCGCAGAGTCTGATTATTCTCCGTGGCAACAAAAGTTCCTGCAAAATGATTCAGATGATCCATCTTCTCGAAATTTTTCACATTTGAGGATATTCAGGCCCTGAAGACGGCTGCCAACTTATTTTTGATCGCAGTGGTAGCGCCACCAACTGGTAAAACAAATACAAATTATTTTCGTTGATGTTTTTCTCCGGGCAGGTTCACAAAATCTACCTTATATTTGCTCGGATTAGTGTTTAGGCCTTGAGGATGTCACAATACGAAAGTCTTTCGCCTTCTTCAGAGTGTCACATGATGGTGTCTTGTGACCCGTCTTTATCAGCTGATGTTCCATGAGGGCGTGACTTACCTGTCACAAGAATGAAGGCAAGTCACACCCCCCGCTGTCCGTTCACTCCGCCAAGATGCTGCTCCAGGTGGTAGAGAGGATGAAGGCTCCCTTGTCTCTGTTCATGGTTTTTATGCCTCGCTTGCAGATCTCAATGGCCTCTCTGATCCAGCGCTGTTGTTTGTTCTCTTCGGTGCGGATGACCCTGCCCTTCTCCCGGTCCATGATGTGGTTTTCCCTTCTGCAGTGGTCAGTGATTGCTGATTTGTAATATTCATGTTGTGCTTGTTCTTTTACTGCTATGATTTTTCATTTTTTTGACAGGTAATTCACACCCTCATGGAACATAAGCTGATAAAGACGGGTCTCAAGACACCATCATGCGACACTCTGAAGAAGGCGAAAGACTCGCCGAAACATGTCAGGTAAAACATTTACCTAAAACATAATTGTCTGCTTTTAATGAATCTGTCAAATATCAATAATAAGAAGACAAAATGAACCTCATACAAATAAATGAATGCTTAATAACTCCCCTGCACATGCTCCTAATAATCCAAACCTTCACCTGTAAATAAAATGTCCCGACCTGAAGACATCTTAATGTTATTATTTTGTTATACACACAGCGCCGCCAAGTGGAATCAAAAATTTGTTTTTATTTTAATTTTCACATACTGCACGGTGCCCTTTTGACGAATCCGACTGAAAATTAGTCAGAAAAGACTCAAGACAATGATCTTACTCTCTGCCGAATTTTGTGACGTTTTGGCAAAAGGCGTGGCTATTACGGTGCTGAAAAGTCAGATTGTACTCTGTGGCAACAAAAGCTCCGGCAACATGACTCAGATGATCCTATCTTCTCGAAGTTGTACACATTTGAGGATACTTCAGCCCTGAAGACATCTACCAACTTATTTTTCATCGTAGTAGTAGCGCCACCAACTGGTAAAAGCTAATACAAGTTATTTTCTTGGATGTTTTTCTCCGTGCAACTCAACAAGGTCGCCCTCATATATGCTCGGAGGACTGTTTCGGCCATGAGGATGTCACAATACGAAATTCATCCTTTTTCGTGAAAAGTTGTGGGAGTGGCATTGCACTGTTTGGCAATAAAACAACGCTGATTACGAGGTTCTAAATATGAACGACAACTCGTGAAACTTGACACACACATCAGGCAGAGCAAATTTATCAATATTTTATACGTTAGTTGTGCAGCTTTTTTGAAATGGCTCGCCATGGCCCTCGAGAAATGTTCAAAAAAGCAGCCCTGGTTGAGTGTTTCACCTCGCTTTTTGTAAATTTTATGGAGTACAGTGAACCCTCGGTTATCGCGGTTAATGGGGACCGAGACCACCCGCGGAAACTGAAAATCCGCGAAGTAGCGGCGCACCTTCAAAAATGCTTAAAAGAAAATACAATATATATAATAAATATATATATATATATATATATATATATATATATATATATATATATATATATATATATATATATATACGGGGAGAGAGAGAGAGAGAGAGTGAAATTCATGTTATAACAAAAAAACCAAATTATTATTAAAACGTATTATTTTTTTATTCCCCAGCCATTCTTTTTGTATTTATTTAATTACTCCGACTTTTACCTGCTGGTACGCCGTCCGGTGTGCCCTGTGAAATGAAAGGTGGCATTCTTTATTTATTTATTTATTTATTCATTTATTCATTCATAACTGACAGCTTCGCGCTCCGTTCGTGCCCGGGCGGAAGAGGTGTTCCAATTCGGCTTTACTGTGACACACGCCCGCCCTCCTGCCCCGGAGCTTCCATTCGGTTAAACTTAGGGGCCGCTTGGCACCGCCCGTGCCCGGGGAAGGTGCTCCTCTTTGGCTTACTGTGACGCGAGCATGCCCGCCTCCTCCGGAGCTTCCATTCGGTTAAACTTAGGGGCCGCTTGGAACCGCCCGTGCCCGGGGAAGGTGCTCCTCTTTGGCTTACTGTGACGCGAGCATGCCCTCCTCCTCCGGAGCTTCCATTCGGTTAAACTTAGGGGCCGCTTGGCACCGCCCGTGCCCGGGGAAGGTACTCCTCTACGGCTTAACTGCCACGCACGCCGGCCGGAGCTCTGGTACGGTCCGAACCGCGCGAAACGTCGCCACCGATCGTGTCCGGGGGAACGTGCTCTTCTTCGTCCACTCTCCTCTTCGCCCACGCTCTTCTTCGGCGCACGCCGGCCGTCTAACCGCTCCAGCGCCCGTCGTGCCGCTCGGCGAAACTACAATGCCCCCGAATATTTTTTATACCCGCGAAGCACTGAACCCGCGAAAGGTGAACCGCGAAGTAGCGAGGGTTCACCGTATGTATAAGACCAAGACCTACAAAAAAGTCTCTTGGAGCAATGAGCTAGGTTTTACAGGAAGTCGGCCATTTTGAATTTACTTAAAAGGGGCGGGTCACCACAATGGACTTTGTGTAGAAATTATTATTGGGGCCCGAGCAGCGACCGCGGCGAGGTCCCTATTGTTTATGTAGAAATTATTATTAGGGCCCGAGCAGCGACCGCTACGAGGTCCCCATTGTTTTTGTGGAAATTATTATTATTTTTATTATTATTATTATTAGGGCCCGAGCAGTGACCGCTGCGAGGTCCCTATTGTTTTTCTAGAAATTGTTATTAGGGCCCAAGCTGCGACGGCTGCGAGGTCCCTACTGTTTTTGTAGAAAATATTATTACTTTTATTATTATTATTATTATTATTATTATTAGGGCCTGAGCAGCGACCGCTGCGAAGTCCCTATTGTTTTTGTAGAAATTATTATTATTATTATTTTTCCGATTGTTCGATTGCATTTTTGTCCCCCGAAACATGCACAAAAATTCACCAAACTTGGCAGTCTCATCGGGCATGGCGAAAAATTTGATATTTTAACGTCTAATATGAACAGGAAGTGAGTTATGAATTTTTGAAAGTCCGACTTTTGCCCTTTTTTGCATGTTTACAGGGGTCATTCTTTTGCACCCTGATCCTAAAGGCTTCATCTGATTGCCTTAAAATTCTGTCTGTAGCATCTTAAGACCTGGGACAAACACTGGGACTAAAATTTTTTGTTTCCGAAATACTATATGACGGGGGCGGGGCTTCGAAGTTTTCACTTAAGATTTCCTTCGCCGCAATGGACAAAATGCTTAATAACTCTCTTGCACATGCTGCTAAAAATCCAAAACTTCACATGTACATAAAGAGTCGGTACCTGAAGACATCTATATGTTTATATTCAGTTATACACCTTGCGCCAATCAATATCATTTTTTACATTTTGACGTACTGCACGGTGCCCTTTTAACGAATCCGATTGAAAATTGGCTAGAAAAGACTCAAGACATTGATCTTACTCTATCCCTATTTTTGTGACTTTCCTTCGAAGGGCGTGGCTATTACGGTGCCGCAGAGTCTGATTATTCTCCGTGGCAACAAAAGTTCCTGCAAAATGATTCAGATGATCCATCTTCTCGAAATTTTTCACATTTGAGGATATTCAGGCCCTGAAGACGGCTGCCAACTTATTTTTGATCGCAGTGGTAGCGCCACCAACTGGTTAAAACAAATACAAATTATTTTCGTTGATGTTTTTCTCCGGGCAGGTTAACAAAATCTACCTTATATTTGCTCGGATGAGTGTTTAGGCCTTGAGGATGTCACAATACGAAAGTCTTTCGCCTTCTTCAGAGTGTCACATGATGGTGTCTTGTGGCCCGTCTTTATCAGCTGATGTTCCATGAGGGCGTGACTTACCTGTCACAAGAATGAAGGCAAGTCACGCCCCCCGCTGTCCGTTAACTCCGCCAAGATGCTGCTCCAGGTGGTAGAGAGGATGAAGGCTCCCTTGTCTCTGTTCATGGTTTTTATGCCTCGCTTGCAGATCTCAATGGCCTCTCTGATCCAGCGCTGTTGTTTGTTCTCTTCGGTGCCGATGACCCTGCCCTTCTCCCGGTCCATGATGTGGTTTTCCCTTTTGCAGTGGTCAGTGATTGCTGATTTGTAATGTTCATGTTGTGCTTGTTCTTTTACTGCTCTGATTTTTCATTTTTTTGACAGGTAAGTCACACCCTCATGGAACATCAGCTGATAAAGACGGGTCTCAAGACACCATCATGCGACACTCTGAAGAAGGCGAAAGACTCGCCGAAACATGTCAGGTAAAAAATTTTACCGAAAACATAATTGTCTGCTTTTAATGAATCTGTCAAATATCAATAATAAGAAGACAAAATGAACCTAATACAAATAAATGAATGCTTAATAACTCCCCTGCACATGCTCCTAAAAATCCAAACATTCACCTGTAAATAAAATGTCCCGACCTGAAGACATCTTAATGTTATTATTTTGTTATACACACAGCGCCGCCAAGTGGAATCAAAAATTTGTTTTTATTTTAATTTTCACGTACTGCACGGTGCCCTTTTAACGAATCCGACTGAAAATTAGTCAGAAAAGACTCAAGACAATGATCTTACTCTCTGCCGAGTTTTGTGACGTTTTGGCAAAAGGCGTGGCAATTACGGTGCTGAAAAGTCCGATTGTACTTTGTGGCAACAAAAGCTCCGGCAACATGACTCAGATGATCCTATCTTCTCGAAGTTGTACACATTTGAGGATACTTCAGCCCTGAAGACATCTACCAACTTATTTTTCATCGTAGTAGTAGCGCCACCAACTGGTAAAAGCTAATACAAGTTATTTTCTTGGATGTTTTTGTCCGTGCAACTCAACAAGGTCGCCCTCATATATGCTCGGAGGACTGTTTCGGCCATGAGGATGTCACAATACGAAATTCATCCTTTTTCGTGAAAAGTTGTGGGAGTGGCATTGCACTTTTTGGCAATAAAACAACGCTGATTATGAGGTTCTAAATATGAACGACAACTCGTGAAACTTGAGACACACATCAGGCAGAGCAAATTTATCAATATTTTATACGTTAGTTGTGCAGCTTTTTTGAAATGGCTCGCCATGGCCCTCGAGAAATGTTCAAAAAAGCAGCCCGGGTTGAGTGTTTCACCTCGCTTTTTGTAAATTTTATGGAGTACAGTGAACCCTCGGTTATCGCGGTTAATGGGGACCGAGACCACCCGCGGAAACTGAAAATCCGCGAAGTAGCGGCGCACCTTCAAAAATGCTTAAAAGAAAATACAATATATATAATAATATATATATATATATATATATATATATATATATATATATGTATATATATATATATATATATATATGTATATATATATATATATATATGTGTATATATATATATATATATATATATGTATATATATATATACATATATATATGTATATATATATATACATATATATATATATATATATATATATATATGTATATATATATATATATATATATATGTATATATATATATATATATATATATGTATATATATATATATATATATATATATATGTATATATATATATATATATATATATGTATATATATATATATATATATATATGTATATATATATATATATATATATATGTATATATATATATATATATATATATGTATATATATATATATATATATATATGTATATATATATATACATATATATATGTATATATATATATACATATATATATATATATATATGTATATATATATATATATATATATGTATATATATATATATATATATATATGTATATATATATACGGGGAGAGAGAGAGAGAGAGAGAGTGAAATTCATGTTATAACAAAAAAAACAAATTATTATTAAAACGTATTATTTTTTTATTCCCCAGCCATTCTTTTTGTATTTATTTAATTACTCCGACTTTTACCTGCTGGTACGCCGTCCGGTGTTCCCTGTGAAATGAAAGGTGGCATTCTTTATTTATTTATTTATTTATTCATTTATTAATTCATAACTGACAGCTTCGCGCTCCGTTCGTGCCCGGGCGGAAGAGGTGTTCCAATTCGGCTTAACTGTGACACACGCCCGCCCTCCTCCCCCGGAGCTTCCATTCGGTTAAACTTAGGGGCCGCTTGGCACCGCCCGTGCCCGGGGAAGGTGCTCCTCTTCGGCTTACTGTGACGCGAGCATGCCCGCCTCCTCCGGAGCTTCCATTCGGTTAAACTTAGGGGCCGCTTGGAACCGCCCGTGCCCGGCGAAGGTGCTCCTCTTCGGCTTACTGTGACGCGAGCATGCCCTCCTCCTCCGGAGCTTCCATTTGGTTAAACTTAGGGGCCGCTTGGAACCGCCCGTGCCCGGGGAAGGTGCTCCTCTTCGGCTTACTGTGACGCGAGCATGCCCTCCTCCTCCAGAGCTTCCATTCGGTTAAACTTAGGGGCCGCTTGGCACCGCCCGTGCCCGTGGACGGTGCTCCTCTACGGCTTAACTGTCACGCACGCCGGCCGGAGCCCTGGTACGGTCCGAACCGCGCGAAACGTCGCCACCGATCGTGTCCGGGGGAACGTGCTCTTCTTCGTCCACTCTCCTCTTCGCCCACGCTCTTCTTCGGCGCACGCCGGCCGTCTAACCGCTCCAGCGCCCGTCGTGCCGCTCGGCGAAACTACAATGCCCCCGAATATTTTTTATACCCGCGAAGCACTGAACCCGCGAAAGGTGAACCGCGAAGTAGCGAGGGTTCACTGTATGTATAAGACCAAGACCTACAAAAAAGTCTCTTGGAGCAATAAGCTAGGTTTTACAGGAAGTCGGCCATTTTGAATTTACTTAAAAGGGGGCGGGTCACCACAATGGACTTTGTGTAGAAATTATTATTGGGGCCCGAGCAGCGACCGCGGCGAGGTCCCTATTGTTTATGTAGAAATGATTATTAGGGCCCGAGCAGCGACCGCTACGAGGTCCCCATTGTTTTTGTGGAAATTATTATTATTATTATTATTAGGGCCCGAGCAGTGACCGCTGCGAGGTCCCTATCGTTTTTCTAGAAATTGTTATTAGGGCCCGAGCTGCGACGGCTGCGAGGTCCCTATTGTTTTTGTAGAAAATATTATTACTTTTATTATTATTATTATTATTATTATTAGGGCCTGAGCAGCGACCGCTGCGAAGTCGCTATTGTTTTTGTTGAAATTATTATTATTATTATTTTTCCGATTGTTCGATCGCATTTTTGA
>NW_028283574.1:995000-1040000 GCF_059441095.1 Idiotropiscis lumnitzeri | reverse complement strand
CGCAGTGGTAGCGCCACCAACTGGTTAAAACAAATACAAATTATTTTCGTTGATGTTTTTCTCCGGGCAGGTTCACAAAATCTACCTTATATTTGCTCGGATGAGTGTTTAGGCCTTGAGGATGTCACAATACGAAAGTCTTTCGCCTTCTTCAGAGTGTCACATGATGGTGTCTTGTGGCCCGTCTTTATCAGCTGATGTTCCATGAGGGCGTGACTTACCTGTCACAAGAATGAAGGCAAGTCACGCCCCCCGCTGTCCGTTAACTCCGCCAAGATGCTGGTCCAGGTGGTAGAGAGGATGAAGGCAACCTTGTCTCTGTTCATGGTTTTTATGCCTCGCTTGCAGATCTCAATGGCCTCTCTGATCCAGCGCTGTTGTTTGTTCTCTTCTGTGCGGATGACCCTGCCCTTCTCCCGGTCCATGATGTGGTTTTCCCTTTTGCAGTGGTCAGTGATTGCTGATTTGTAATGTTCATGTTGTGCTTGTTCTTTTACTGCTCTGATTTTTCATTTTTTTGACAGGTAAGTCACACCCTCATGGAACATCAGCTGATAAAGACGGGTCTCAAGACACCATCATGCGACACTCTGAAGAAGGCGAAAGACTCGCCGAAACATGTCAGGTAAAAAATTTACCGAAAACATAATTGTCTGCTTTTAATGAATCTGTCAAATATCAATAATAAGAAGACAAAATGAACCTAATACAAATAAATGAATGCTTAATAACTCCCCTGCACATGCTCCTAAAAATCCAAACCTTCACCTGTAAATAAAATGTCCCGACCTGAAGACATCTTAATGTTATTATTTTGTTATACACACAGCGCCGCCAAGTGGAATCAAAAATTTGTTTTTATTTTAATTTTCACGTACTGCAACGTGCCCTTTTGACGAATCCGACTGAAAATTAGTCAGAAAAGACTCAAGACAATGATCTTACTCTCTGCCGAGTTTTGTGACGTTTTGGCAAAAGGCGTGGCTATTACGGTGCTGAAAAGTCCGATTGTACTTTGTGGCAACAAAAGCTCCGGCAACATGACTCAGATGATCCTATCTTCTCGAAGTTGTACACATTTGAGGATACTTCAGCCCTGAAGACATCTACCAACTTATTTTTCATCGTAGTAGTAGCGCCACCAACTGGTAAAAGCTAATACAAGTTATTTTCTTGGATGTTTTTCTCCGTGCAACTCAACAAGGTCGCCCTCATATATGCTCGGAGGACTGTTTCGGCCATGAGGATGTCACAATACGAAATTCATCCTTTTTTGTGAAAAGTTGTGGGAGTGGCATTGCACTGTTTGGCAATAAAACAACGCTGATTATGAGGTTCTAAATATGAACGACAACTCGTGAAACTTGACACACACATCAGGCAGAGCAAATTTATAAATATTTTATACGTTAGTTGTGCAGCTTTTTTGAAATGGCTCGCCATGGCCCTCGAGAAATGTTCAAAAAAGCAGCCCTGGTTGAGTGTTTCACCTCGCTTTTTGTAAATTTTATGGAGTACAGTGAACCCTCGGTTATCGCGGTTAATGGGGACCGAGACCACCCGCGGAAACTGAAAATCCGCGGAGTAGCGGCGCACCTTCAAAAATGCTTAAAAGAAAATACAATATATAGAATAAATATATATATATATATATATATATATATATATATATATATATATATATATATACGGGGGAGAGAGAGAGAGAGAGAGAGAGAGAGAGTGAAATTCATGTTATAACAAAAAAAACAAATTATTATTAAAACGTATTATTTTTTTATTCCCCAGCCATTCTTTTTGTATTTATTTAATTACTCCGACTTTTACCTGCTGGTACGCCGTCCGGTGTGCCCTGTGAAATGAAAGGTGGCATTCTTTATTTATTTATTTATTTATTCTTCTATACATTCATAACTGACAGCTTCGCGCTCCGCTCGTGCCCGGGCGGAAGAGGTGCTCCAATTCGGCTTAACTGTGACACACACCCGCCCTCCTCCCCCGGAGCTTCCATTCGGTTAAACTTAGGGGCCGCTTGGCACCGCCCGTGCCCGGGGAAGGTGCTCCTCTTCGGCTTACTGTGACGCGAGCATGCCCTCCTCCTCCGGAGCTTCCATTCGGTTAAACTTAGGGGCCGCTTGGAACCGCCCGTGCCCGGGGAAGGTGCTCCTCTTCGGCTTACTGTGACGCGAGCATGCCCTCCTCCTCCGGAGCTTCCATTCGGTTAAACTTAGGGGCCGCTTGGCACCGCCCGTGCCCTGGGAAGGTTCTCCTCTACGGCTTAACTGCCACGCACGCCGGCCGGAGCTCTGGTACTGTCCGAACCGCGCGAAACGTCGCCACCGATCGTGTCCGGGGGAACGTGCTCTTCTTCGTCCACTCTCCTCTTCGCCCACGCTCTTCTTCGGCGCACACCGGCCGTCTAACCGCTCCAGCGCCCCGTCGTGCCGCTCGGCGAAACTATAATGCCCCCGAATATTTTTTAGACCCGCGAAGCACTGAACCCGCGAAAGGTGAACCGCCAAGTAGCGAGGGTTCACTGTATGTATAAGACCAAGACCTACAAAAAAGTCTCTTGGAGCAATGAGCTAGGTTTTACAGGAAGTCGGCCATTTTGAATTTACTTAAAAGGGGGCGGGTCACCACAATGGACTTTGTGTAGAAATTATTATTGGGGCCCGAGCAGCGACCGCGGCGATGTCCCTATTGTTTTTGTAGAAATTATTATTCGGGCCCGAGCAGCGACCGCTACGAGGTCCCCATTGTTTTTGTGGAAATTATTATTATTATTATTATTAGGGCCCGAGCAGTGACCGCTGCGAGGTCCCTATTGTTTTTCTAGAAATTGTTATTAGGGCCCGAGCTGCGACGGCTGCGAGGTCCCTATTGTTTTTGTAGAAAATATTATTACTTTTATTCTTATTATTATTATTATTATTAGGGCCTGAGCAGCGACCACTGCGAAGTCCCTGTTGTTTTTGTAGAAATTATTATTATTATTATTTTTCCGATTGTTCGATTGCATTTTTGACCCCCGAAACATGCACAAAAACTCACCAAACTTGGCAGTCTCATCGGGCATGGCGAGAAATTTGATATTTTAAACGTCTAATATGAACAGGAAGTGAGTTATGAATTTTTGAAAGTCCGACTTTTGCCCTTTTTTGCATGTTTACAGGGGTCATTCTTTTGCACCCTGATCCTAAAGGCTTCATCTGATTGCCTTAAAATTCTGTCTGTAGCATCTTAAGACCTGGGACAAACACTGGGGCTAAAATTTTTTGTTTCCAAAATACTATATGACGGGGGCGGGGCTTCGAAGTTTTCACTTAAGATTTCCTTCGCCGCAATGGACAAAATGCTTAATAACTCTCTTGCACATGCTGCTAAAAATCCAAAACTTCACATGTACATAAAGAGTCGGTACCTGAAGACATCTATATGTTTATATTCTGTTATACACCTTGCGCCAATCAATATCATTTTTTACATTTTGACGTCCTGCACGGTGCCCTTTTAACGAATCCGATTGAAAATTGGCTAGAAAAGACTCAAGACATTGATCTTACTCTATCCCTATTTTTGTGACTTTCCTTCGAAGGGCGTGGCTATTACGGTGCCGCAGAGTCTGATTATTCTCCGTGGCAACAAAAGTTCCTGCAAAATGATTCAGATGATCCATCTTCTCGAAATTTTTCACATTTGAGGATATTCAGGCCCTGAAGACGGCTGCCAACTTATTTTTGATCGGATGAGTGTTTAGGCCTTGAGGATGTCACAATACGAAAGTCTTTCGCCTTCTTCAGAGTGTCACATGATGGTGTCTTGTGGCCCGTCTTTATCAGCTGATGTTCCATGAGGGCGTGACTTACCTGTCACAAGAATGAAGGCAAGTCACGCCCCCGCTGTCCGTTCACTCCGCCAAGATGCTGCTCCAGGTGGTAGAGAGGATGAAGGCTCCCTTGTCTCTGTTCATGGTTTTTATGCCTCGCTTGCAGATCTCAATGGCCTCTCTGATCCAGCGCTGTTGTGTGTTCTCTTCGGTGCGGATGACCCTGCCCTTCTCCCGGTCCATGATGTGGTTTTCCCTTTTGCAGTGGTCAGTGATTGCTGATTTGTAATGTTCATGTTGTGCTTGTTCTTTTACTGCTCTGATTTTTCATTTTTTTGACAGGTAAGTCACACCCTCATGGAACATCAGCTGATAAAGACGGGTCTCAAGACACCATCATGCGACACTCTGAAGAAGGCGAAAGACTCGCCGAAACATGTCAGGTAAAAAATTAACCTAAAACATAATTGTCTGCTTTTAATGAATCAGTCAAATATCAATAATAAGAAGACAAAATGAACCTAATACAAATAAATGAATGCTTAATAACGCCCCTGCACATGCTCCTAAAAATCCAAACCTTCACCTGTAAATAAAAGGTCCCGACCTGAAGACATCTTAATGTTATTATTTTGTTATACACACAGCGCCGCCAAGTGGAATCAAAAATTTGTTTTTATTTTAATTTTCACGTACTGCACGGTGCCCTTTTGACGAATCCGACTGAAAATTAGTCAGAAAAGACTCAAGACAATGATCTTACTCTCTGCCGAATTTTGTGACGTTTTGGCAAAAGGCGTGGCTATTACGGTGCTGAAAAATCCGATTGTACTTTGTGGCAACAAAAGCTCCGGCAACATGACTCAGATGATCCTATCTTCTCGAAGTTGTACACATTTGAGGATACTTCAGCCCTGAAGACATCTACCAACTTATTTTTCATCGTAGTAGTAGCGCCACCAACTGGTAAAAGCTAATACAAGTTATTTTCTTGGATGTTTTTCTCCGTGCAACTCAACAAGGTCGCCCTCATATATGCTCGGATGACTGTTTCGGCCATGAGGATGTCACAATACGAAATTCATCCTTTTTCGTGAAAAGTTGTGGGAGTGGCATTGCACTGTTCGGCAATAAAACAACGCTGATTATGAGGTTCTAAATATGAACGACAACTCGTGAAACTTTACACACACATCAGGCAGAGCAAATTTATCAATATTTTATACGTTAGTTGTGCAGCTTTTTTTAAATGGCTCGCCATGGCCCTCGAGAAAAGTTAAAAAAAAGAATAGAATAGAAATAGAAATCCCTTTATTGTCATTGTACTCAAGTGTGCAACGAGATTAGAGGGCTCCCCTCTCCAGTGCAATACAACAATAATACAGACAATATATAAATTAGATAAATAAATACGACAGTGCAATGGAATTCAGTACTGAATAGGGCATATAGAAACACATCACAATGCTGTTTTGCAAGGTTAGGGTGGTCTCGTGTGTGTGTGAGAGTTCAGTATGGAGATGGCTCTCGGAAAGAAACTGTTTCTCAGTCTATTGGTCCTTGATTTGATGCATCTGTAGCGCCTGCCAGAGGGCAACAGGTCGAACAGGTGTGAGTTTGGGTGGGTATTGTCTTTGACGATGTTGAGAGCCCTTCTGAGGCACCGGGCGGTGTAGATGTCCGACAGCGAGGGGAGAGGGCAGCCAATAATCCTTTGCGCTGTTTTGACTGTCCTCTGGAGCCTCACTCTGTCCGCCTCAGTGCAGCCGCTGTACCAGGTGGAGACACAGTACGTCAGCAGGCTCTCGATGGACGAGTGGTAGAAGGCCAGCAGCAGCTTCCTGTCCAGGTTGAATTTCCTGAGGACTCTCAGGAAGTGCAGACGTTGGCGGACCTTCTTTACCACTGCTGTGGTGTTGTGACTCCAAGAAAGGTCATCAGAGATCTGTACTCCCAGGAACTTGAACGTGTGGACCCTCTCCACACACACGCCTTCGATGCAGAGGGGGGGCGGCAGCGTCTTGTTCCTCCTGAAGTCGACGACAATCTCCTTTGTTTTAGCAGAGTTAAGGTGCAGTCTGTTGTCCTTGCACCAAGTTGTCAGTCTCCCTACCTCCTCTCTGTAGGCTGTCTCGTCACCTTCCGAGATCAGACCGACCACTGTCGTGTCGTCAGCAAACTTGACGATGGTGTTGTTGCCGTGGGCCGGGCTGCAGTCGTAGGTGTAGAGGGCGTACAGGAGAGGGCTCAGCACGCATCCTTGGGGGGAACCGGTGCTCAGCATGAGGGTGGAGGACGTGTAGGGGCCGAGCAACACAGTCTGGGGTCTGTTGGTCAGAAAGTCCTTAATCCAGATGCGTGTGAGGGCAGGGAGGCCGAGAGTGTCCAGTTTGGCGACGAGGATGTCTGGGATGATCGTGTTGAATGCCGAGCTGTAGTCCACAAAGAGCATCCTTGCATAGCTCCGCTGTTGTTCCAGGTGGCCCAGCACAACATGCAGAGCAGCCCTGGTTGAGTGTTTCACCTCGCTTTTTGTAAATTTTATGGAGTACAGTGAACCCTCGGTTATCGCGGTTAATGGGGACCGAGACCACCCGCGAAAACTGAAAATCCGCGAAGTAGCGGCGCACCTTCAAAAATGCTTAAGAAAAAAATACAATATATATAATAAATATATAAATATATATATATATATATATATATATATATATATATACGGGGAGAGAGAGAGTGAAATTCATGTTATAACAAAAAAAACAAATTATTATTAAAACGTATTATTTTTTTATTCCCCAGCCATTCTTTTTGTATTTATTTAATTACTCAGACTTTTACCTGCTGGTACACCGTCTGGTGTGCCCTGTGAAATGAAAGGTGCCATTCTTTATTTATTTATTTATTTATTCATTTATTCATTCATAACTGACAGCTTCGCGCTCCGCTCGTGCCCGGGCGGAAGAGGTGCTCCAATTCGGCTTAACTGTGACACACGCCCACCCTCCTCCCCCGGAGCTTCCATTCGGTTAAACTTAGGGGCCGCTTGGCACCGCCCGTGCCCGGGGAAGGTGCTCCTCTTCGGCTTACTGTGTCGCGAGCATGCCCTCCTCCTCCGGAGCTTCCATTCGGTTAAACTTAGGGGCCGCTTGGAACCGCCCGTGCCCGGGGAAGGTGCTCCTCTTCGGCTTACTGTGACGCGAGCATGCCCTCCTCCTCCGGAGCTTCCATTCGGTTAAACTTAGGGGCCGCTTGGCACCGCCCGCGCCCGGGGAAGGTGCTCCTCTACGGCTTAACTGCCACGCACGCCGGCCGGAGCTCTGGTACGGTCCGAACCGCGCGAAACGTCGCCACCGATCGTGTCCGGGGGAACGTGCTCTTCTTCGTCCACTCTTCTCTTCGCCCACGCTCTTCTTCGGCGCACGCCGGCCGTCTAACCGCTCCAGCGCCCCGTCGTGCCGCTCGGCGAAACTACAATGCCCCCGAATATTTTTTATACCCGCGAAGCACTGAACCCGCGAAAGGTGAACCGCGAAGTAGCGAGGGTTCACTGTATGTATAAGACCAAGACCTACAAAAAAGTCTCTTGGAGCAATGAGCTAGGTTTTACAGGAAGTCGGCCATTTTGAATTTATTAAAAGGGGGCGGGTCACCACAATGGACTTTGTGTAGAAATTATTATTGGGGCCCGAGCAGCGACCGCGGCGAGGTCCCTATTGTTTATGTAGAAATTATTATTAGGGCCCGAGCAGCGACCGCTACGAGGTCCCCATTGTTTTTGTGGAAATTTTTATTATTATTATTATTATTAGGGCCCGAGCAGTGACCGCTGCGAGGTCCCTATTGTTTTTCTAGAAATTGTTATTAGGGCCCGAGCTACGACGGCTGCGAGGTCCCTATTGTTTTTGTAGAAATTATTATTATTATTATTTTTCCGATTGTACGATTGCATTTTTGACCCCCGAAACATGCACAAAAACTCACCAAACTTGGCAGTCTCATCGGGCATGGCGAGAAATTTGATATTTTAACGTCTAATATGAACAGGAAGTGAGTTATGAATTTTTGAAAGTCCGACTTTTGCCCTTTTTTGCATGTTTACAGGGGTCATTCTTTTGCACCCTGATCCTAAAGGCTTCATCTGATTGCCTTAAAATTCTGTCTGTAGCATCTTAAGACCTGGGACAAACACTGGGGCTAAAATCTTTTGTTTCCGAAATACTATATGACGGGGGCGGGGCTTCAAAGTTTTCACTTAAGATTTCCTTCGCCGCAATGGACAAAATGCTTAATAACTCTCCTGCACATGCTGCTAAAAATCCAAAACTTCACATATACATAAAGAGTCGGTACCTGAAGACATCTATATGTTTATATTCTGTTATACACCTTGCGCCAATCAATATCATTTTTTACATTTTGACGTACTGCACGGTGCCCTTTTAACGAATCCGATTGAAAATTGGCTAGAAAAGACTCAAGACATTGATCTTACTCTATCCCTATTTTTGTGACTTTCCTTCGAAGGGCGTGGCTATTGCGGTGCCGCACAGTCTGATTATTCTCCGTGGCAACAAAAGTTCCTGCAAAATGATTCAGATGATCCATCTTCTCGAAATTTTTCACATTTGAGGATATTCAGGCCCTGAAGACGGCTGCCAACTTATTTTTGATCGCAGTGGTAGCGCCACCAACTGGTTAAAACAAATACAAATTATTTTCGTTGATGTTTTTCTCCGGGCAGGTTAACAAAATCTACCTTATATTTGCTCGGATGAGTGTTTAGGCCTTGAGGATGTCACAATACGAAAGTCTTTCGCCTTCTTCAGAGTGTCACATGATGGTGTCTTGTGACCCGTCTTTATCAGCTGATGTTCCATGAGGGCGTGACTTACCTGTCACAAGAATGAAGGCAAGTCACGCCCCCCGCTGTCCGTTCACTCCGCCAAGATGCTGCTCCAGGTGGTAGAGAGGATGAAGGCTCCCTTGTCTCTGTTCATGGTTTTTATGCCTCGCTTGCAGATCTCAATGGCCTCTCTGATCCAGCGCTGTTGTTTGTTCTCTTCGGTGCGGATGACCCTGCCCTTCTCCCGGTCCATGATGTGGTTTTCCCTTTTGCAGTGGTCAGTGATTGCTGATTTGTAATGTTCATGTTGTGCTTGTTCTTTTACTGCTATGATTTTTCATTTTTTTGACAGGTAATTCACACCCTCATGGAACATCAGCTGATAAAGACGGGTCTCAAGACACCATCATGCGACACTCTGAAGAAGGCGAAAGACTCGCCGAAACATGTCAGGTAAAAAATTTACCTAAAACATAATTGTCTGCTTTTAATGAATCTGTCAAATATCAATAATAAGAAGACAAAATGAACCTAATACAAATAAATGAATGCTTAATAACTCCCCTGCACATGCTCCTAAAAATCCAAACCTTCACCTGTAAATAAAATGTCCCGACCTGAAGACATCTTAATGTTATTATTTTGTTATACACACAGCGCCGCCAAGTGGAATAAAAAATTTGTTTTTATTTTAATTTTCACGTACTGCACGGTGCCCTTTTGACGAATCCGACTGAAAATTAGTCAGAAAAGACTCAAGACAATGATCTTACTCTCTGCCGAGTTTTGTGACGTTTTGGCAAAAGGCGTGGCTATTACGGTGCTGAAAAGTCCGATTGTACTTTGTGGCAACAAAAGCTCCGGCAACATGACTGAGATGATCCTATCTTCTCGAAGTTGTACACATTTGAGGATACTTCAACCCTGAAGACATCTACCAACTTATTTTTCATCGTAGTAGTAGCGCCACCAACTGGTAAAAGCTAATACAAGTTATTTTCTTGGATGTTTTTCTCCGTGCAACTCAACAAGGTCGCCCTCATATATGCTCGGAGGACTGTTTCGTCCATGAGGATGTCACAATACGAAATTCATCCTTTTTCGTGAAAAGTTGTGGGAGTGGCATTGCACTGTCCGGCAATAAAACAACGCTGATTATGAGGTTCTAAATATGAACGACAACTCGTGAAACTTGACACACACATCAGGCAGAGCAAATTTATCAATATTTTATACGTTAGTTGTGCAGCTTTTTTTAAATGGCTCGCCATGGCCCTCGAGAAATGTTCAAAAAAGCAGCCCTGGTTGAGTGTTTCACCTCGCTTTTTGTAAATTTTATGGAGTACAGTGAACCCTCGGTTGTCGCGGTTAATGGGGACCGAGACCACCCGCGGAAACTGAAAATCCGCGAAGTAGCGGCGCACCTTCAAAAATGCTTAAAAAAAAATACAATATATATAATGAATATATATATATATAGATATATATATAGATATATATATATATATATACAGAGAGAGAGAGAGAGTGAAATTCATGTTATAACAAAAAAAACAAATTATTATTAAAACGTATTATTTTTTTATTCCCCAGCCATTCTTTTTGTATTTATTTAATTACTCCGACTATTACCTGCTGGTACGCCGTCCGGTGTGCCCTGTGAAATGAAAGGTGGCATTCTTTATTTATTTATTTATTTATTCATTTATTCATTCATAACTGACAGCTTCGCGCTCCGTTCGTGCCCGGGCGGAAGAGGTGTTCCAATTCGGCTTAACTGTGACACACGCCCGCCCTCCTCCCCCGGAGCTTCCATTCGGTTAAACTTAGGGGCCGCTTGGCACCGCCCGTGCCCGGGGAAGGTGCTCCTCTTCGGCTTACTGTGACGCGAGCATGCCCGCCTCCTCCGGAGCTTCCATTCGGTTAAACTTAGGGGCCGCTTGGAACCGCCCGTGCCCGGCGAAGGTGCTCCTCTTCGGCTTACTGTGACGCGAGCATGCCCTCCTCCTCCGGAGCTTCCATTTGGTTAAACTTAGGGGCCGCTTGGAACCGCCCGTGCCCGGGGAAGGTGCTCCTCTTCGGCTTACTGTGACGCGAGCATGCCCTCCTCCTCCGGAGCTTCCATTCGGTTAAACTTAGGGGCCGCTTGGCACCGCCCGTGCCCGGGGAAGGTGCTCCTCTACGGCTTAACTGCCACGCACGCCGGCCGGAGCTCTTGTACGGTCCGAACCGCGCGAAACGTCGCCACCGATCGTGTCCGGGGGAACGTGCTCTTCTTCGTCCACTCTCCTCTTCGCCCACGCTCTTCTTCGGCGCACGCCGGCCGTCTAACCGCTCCAGCGCCCGTCGTGCCGCTCGGCGAAACTACAATGCCCCCAAATATTTTTTATACCCGCGAAGCACTGAACCCGCGAAAGGTGAACCGCGAAGTAGCGAGGGTTCACTGTATGTATAAGACCAAGACCTACAAAAAAAGTCTCTTGGAGAAATGAGCTAGGTTTTACAGGAAGTCGGCCATTTTGAATTTACTTAAAAGGGGCGGGTCACCACAATGGACTTTGTGTAGAAATTATTATTGGGGCCCGAGCAGCGACCGCGGCGAGGTCCCTATTGTTTATGTAGAAATTATTATTAGGGCCCGAGCAGCGACCGCTACGAGGTCCCCATTGTTTTTGTGGAAATTATTATTATTATTATTATTATTAGGGCCCGAGCAGTGACCGCTGCGAGGTCCCTATTGTTTTTCTAGAAATTGTTATTAGGGCCCGAGCTGCGACGGCTGCGAGGTCCCTATTGTTTTTGTAGAAAATATTAATACTTTTATTATTATTATTATTATTAGGGCCTGAACAGCGACCGCTGCGAAGTCCCTGTTGTTTTTGTAGAAATTATTATTATTATTATTTTTCCGATTGTTCGATTGCATTTTTGACCCCCGAAACATGCACAAAAATTCACCAAACTTGGCAGTCTCATCGGGCATGGCGAAAAATTTGATATTTTAACGTCTAATATGAACAGGAAGTGAGTTATGAATTTTTGAAAGTCCGACTTTTGCCCTTTTTTGCATGTTTACAGGGGTCATTCTTTTGCACCCTGATCCTAAAGGCTTCATCTGATTGCCTTAAAATTCTGTCTGTAGCATCTTAAGACCTGGGACAAACACTGGGGCTAAAATTTTTTGTTTCCGCAATACTATATGACGGGGGCGGGGCTTCGAAGTTTTCACTTAAGATTTCCTTCGCCGCAATGGACAAAATGCTTAATAACTCTCTTGCACATGCTGCTAAAAATCCAAAACTTCACATGTACATCAAGAGTCGGTACCTGAAGACATCTATATGTTTATATTCTGTTATACACCTTGCGCCAATCAATATCATTTTTTACATTTTGACGTCCTGCACGGTGCCCTTTTAACGAATCCGATTGAAAATTGGCTAGAAAAGACTCAAGACATTGATCTTACTCTATCCCTATTTTTGTGACTTTCCTTCGAAGGGCGTGGCTATTACGGTGCCGCAGAGTCTGATTATTCTCCGTGGCAACAAAAGTTCCTGCAAAATGATTCAGATGATCCATCTTCTCGAAATTTTTCACATTTGAGGATATTCAGGCCCTGAAGACGGCTGCCAACTTATTTTTGATCGGATGAGTGTTTAGGCCTTGAGGATGTCACAATACGAAAGTCTTTCGCCTTCTTCAGAGTGTCACATGATGGTGTCTTGTGGCCCGTCTTTATCAGCTGATGTTCCATGAGGGCGTGACTTACCTGTCACAAGAATGAAGGCAAGTCACGCCCCCCGCTGTCCGTTCACTCCGCCAAGATGCTGCTCCAGGTGGTAGAGAGGATGAAGGCTCCCTTGTCTCTGTTCATGGTTTTTATGCCTCGCTTGCAGATCTCAATGGCCTCTCTGATCCAGCGCTGTTGTTTGTTCTCTTCGGTGCGGATGACCCTGCCCTTCTCCCGGTCCATGATGTGGTTTTCCCTTTTGCAGTGGTCAGTGATTGCTGATTTGTAATGTTCATGTTGTGCTTGTTCTTTTACTGCTCTGATTTTTCATTTTTTTGACAGGTAAGTCACACCCTCATGGAACATCAGCTGATAAAGACGGGTCTCAAGACACCATCATGCGACACTCTGAAGAAGGCGAAAGACTCGCCGAAACATGTCAGGTAAAAAATTAACCTAAAACATAATTGTCTGCTTTTAATGAATCAGTCAAATATCAATAATAAGAAGACAAAATGAACCTAATACAAATAAATGAATGCTTAATAACGCCCCTGCACATGCTCCTAAAAATCCAAACCTTCACCTGTAAATAAAACGTCCCGACCTGAAGACATCTTAATGTTATTATTTTGTTATACACACAGCGCCGCCAAGTGGAATCAAAAATTTGTTTTTATTTTAATTTTCACGTACTGCACGGTGCCCTTTTGACGAATCCGACTGAAAATTAGTCAGAAAAGACTCAAGACAATGATCTTACTCTGTGCCGAATTTTGTGACGTTTTGGCAAAAGGCGTGGCTATTACGGTGCTGAAAAATCCGATTGTACTTTGTGGCAACAAAAGCTCCGGCAACATGACTCAGATGATCCTATCTTCTCGAAGTTGTACACATTTGAGGATACTTCAGCCCTGAAGACATCTACCAACTTATTTTTCATCGTAGTAGTAGCGCCACCAACTGGTAAAAGCTAATACAAGTTATTTTCTTGGATGTTTTTCTCCGTGCAACTCAACAAGGTCGCCCTCATATATGCTCGGATGACTGTTTCGGCCATGAGGATGTCACAATACGAAATTCATCCTTTTTCGTGAAAAGTTGTGGGAGTGGCATTGCACTGTTCGGCAATAAAACAACGCTGATTATGAGGTTCTAAATATGAACGACAACTCGTGAAACTTTACACACACATCAGGCAGAGCAAATTTATCAATATTTTATACGTTAGTTGTGCAGCTTTTTTGAAATGGCTCGCCATGGCCCTCGAGAAAAGTTAAAAAAAAGAATAGAATAGAAATAGAAATCCCTTTATTGTCATTGTACTCAAGTGTGCAACGAGATTAGAGGGCTCCCCTCTCCAGTGCAATACAACAATAATACAGACAATATATAAATTAGATAAATAAATACGACAGTGCAATGGAATTCAGTACTGAATAGGGCATATAGAAACACATCACAATGCTGTTTTGCAAGGTTAGGGTGGTCTCGTGTGTGTGTGAGAGTTCAGTATGGAGATGGCTCTCGGAAAGAAACTGTTTCTCAGTCTATTGGTCCTTGATTTGATGCATCTGTAGCGCCTGCCAGAGGGCAACAGGTCGAACAGGTGTGAGTTTGGGTGGGTATTGTCTTTGACGATGTTGAGAGCCCTTCTGAGGCACCGGGCGGTGTAGATGTCCGACAGCGAGGGGAGAGGGCAGCCAATAATCCTTTGCGCTGTTTTGACTGTCCTCTGGAGCCTCACTCTGTCCGCCTCAGTGCAGCCGCTGTACCAGGTGGAGACACAGTACGTCAGCAGGCTCTCGATGGACGAGTGGTAGAAGGCCAGCAGCAGCTTCCTGTCCAGGTTGAATTTCCTGAGGACTCTCAGGAAGTGCAGACGTTGGCGGACCTTCTTTACCACTGCTGTGGTGTTGTGACTCCAAGAAAGGTCATCGGAGATCTGTACTCCCAGGAACTTGAACGTGTGGACCCTCTCCACACACACGCCTTCGATGCAGAGGGGGGGCGGCAGCGTCTTGTTCCTCCTGAAGTCGACGACAATCTCCTTTGTTTTAGCAGAGTTAAGGTGCAGTCTGTTGTCCTTGCACCAAGTTGTCAGTCTCCCTACCTCCTCTCTGTAGGCTGTCTCGTCACCTTCCGAGATCAGACCGACCACTGTCGTGTCGTCAGCAAACTTGACGATGGTGTTGTTGCCGTGGGCCGGGCTGCAGTCGTAGGTGTAGAGGGCGTACAGGAGAGGGCTCAGCACGCATCCTTGGGGGGAACCGGTGCTCAGCATGAGGGTGGAGGACGTGTAGGGGCCGAGCAACACAGTCTGGGGTCTGTTGGTCAGAAAGTCCTTAATCCAGATGCGTGTGAGGGCAGGGAGGCCGAGAGTGTCCAGTTTGGCGACGAGGATGTCTGGGATGATCGTGTTGAATGCCGAGCTGTAGTCCACAAAGAGCATCCTTGCATAGCTCCGCTGTTGTTCCAGGTGGCCCAGCACAACATGCAGAGCAGCCCTGGTTGAGTGTTTCACCTCGCTTTTTGTAAATTTTATGGAGTACAGTGAACCCTCGGTTATCGCGGTTAATGGGGACCGAGACCACCCGCGAAAACTGAAAATCCGCGAAGTAGCGGCGCACCTTCAAAAATGCTTAAAAAAAAAATACAATATATATAATAAATATATAAATATATATATATATATATATATATATATATATATATATATATATATACGGGGAGAGAGAGAGTGAAATTCATGTTATAACAAAAAAAACAAATTATTATTAAAACGTATTATTTTTTTATTCCCCAGCCATTCTTTTTGTATTTATTTAATTACTCAGACTTTTACCTGCTGGTACACCGTCTGGTGTGCCCTGTGAAATGAAAGGTGCCATTCTTTATTTATTTATTTATTTATTCATTTATTCATTCATAACTGACAGCTTCGCGCTCCGCTCGTGCCCGGGCGGAAGAGGTGCTCCAATTCGGCTTAACTGTGACACACGCCCACCCTCCTCCCCCGGAGCTTCCATTCGGTTAAACTTAGGGGCCGCTTGGCACCGCCCGTGCCCGGGGAAGGTGCTCCTCTTCGGCTTACTGTGTCGCGAGCATGCCCTCCTCCTCCGGAGCTTCCATTCGGTTAAACTTAGGGGCCGCTTGGAACCGCCCGTGCCCGGGGAAGGTGCTCCTCTTCGGCTTACTGTGACGCGAGCATGCCCTCCTCCTCCGGAGCTTCCATTCGGTTAAACTTAGGGGCCGCTTGGCACCGCCCGCGCCCGGGGAAGGTGCTCCTCTACGGCTTAACTGCCACGCACGCCGGCCGGAGCTCTGGTACGGTCCGAACCGCGCGAAACGTCGCCACCGATCGTGTCCGGGGGAACGTGCTCTTCTTCGTCCACTCTTCTCTTCGCCCACGCTCTTCTTCGGCGCACGCCGGCCGTCTAACCGCTCCAGCGCCCCGTCGTGCCGCTCGGCGAAACTACAATGCCCCCGAATATTTTTTATACCCGCGAAGCACTGAACCCGCGAAAGGTGAACCGCGAAGTAGCGAGGGTTCACTGTATGTATAAGACCAAGACCTACAAAAAAGTCTCTTGGAGCAATGAGCTAGGTTTTACAGGAAGTCGGCCATTTTGAATTTATTAAAAGGGGGCGGGTCACCACAATGGACTTTGTGTAGAAATTATTATTGGGGCCCGAGCAGCGACCGCGGCGAGGTCCCTATTGTTTATGTAGAAATTATTATTAGGGCCCGAGCAGCGACCGCTACGAGGTCCCCATTGTTTTTGTGGAAATTTTTATTATTATTATTATTATTAGGGCCCGAGCAGTGACCGCTGCGAGGTCCCTATTGTTTTTCTAGAAATTGTTATTAGGGCCCGAGCTACGACGGCTGCGAGGTCCCTATTGTTTTTGTAGAAAATATTATTACTTTTATTATTATTATTATTATTATTATTAGGGCCTGAGCAGCGACCGCTGCGAAGTCCCTGTTGTTTTTGTAGAAATTATTATTATTATTATTTTTCCGATTGTACGATTGCATTTTTGACCCCCGAAACATGCACAAAAACTCACCAAACTTGGCAGTCTCATCGGGCATGGCGAGAAATTTGATATTTTAACGTCTAATATGAACAGGAAGTGAGTTATGAATTTTTGAAAGTCCGACTTTTGCCCTTTTTTGCATGTTTACAGGGGTCATTCTTTTGCACCCTGATCCTAAAGGCTTCATCTGATTGCCTTAAAATTCTGTCTGTAGCATCTTAAGACCTGGGACAAACACTGGGGCTAAAATCTTTTGTTTCCGAAATACTATATGACGGGGGCGGGGCTTCAAAGTTTTCACTTAAGATTTCCTTCGCCGCAATGGACAAAATGCTTAATAACTCTCCTGCACATGCTGCTAAAAATCCAAAACTTCACATATACATAAAGAGTCGGTACCTGAAGACATCTATATGTTTATATTCTGTTATACACCTTGCGCCAATCAATATCATTTTTTACATTTTGACGTACTGCACGGTGCCCTTTTAACGAATCCGATTGAAAATTGGCTAGAAAAGACTCAAGACATTGATCTTACTCTATCCCTATTTTTGTGACTTTCCTTCGAAGGGCGTGGCTATTGCGGTGCCGCACAGTCTGATTATTCTCCGTGGCAACAAAAGTTCCTGCAAAATGATTCAGATGATCCATCTTCTCGAAATTTTTCACATTTGAGGATATTCAGGCCCTGAAGACGGCTGCCAACTTATTTTTGATCGCAGTGGTAGCGCCACCAACTGGTTAAAACAAATACAAATTATTTTCGTTGATGTTTTTCTCCGGGCAGGTTAACAAAATCTACCTTATATTTGCTCGGATGAGTGT
The DNA here is from genome assembly GCF_059441095.1 of Idiotropiscis lumnitzeri. Lineage (NCBI taxonomy): Eukaryota > Metazoa > Chordata > Actinopteri > Syngnathiformes > Syngnathidae > Idiotropiscis > Idiotropiscis lumnitzeri. Next base: position 1,022,726 of record NW_028283574.1, on the reverse strand, counting down.
TTAGGCCTTGAGGATGTCACAATACGAAAGTCTTTCGCCTTCTTCAGAGTGTCACATGATGGTGTCTTGTGACCCGTCTTTATCAGCTGATGTTCCATGAGGGCGTGACTTACCTGTCACAAGAATGAAGGCAAGTCACGCCCCCCGCTGTCCGTTCACTCCGCCAAGATGCTGCTCCAGGTGGTAGAGAGGATGAAGGCTCCCTTGTCTCTGTTCATGGTTTTTATGCCTCGCTTGCAGATCTCAATGGCCTCTCTGATCCAGCGCTGTTGTTTGTTCTCTTCGGTGCGGATGACCCTGCCCTTCTCCCGGTCCATGATGTGGTTTTCCCTTTTGCAGTGGTCAGTGATTGCTGATTTGTAATGTTCATGTTGTGCTTGTTCTTTTACTGCTATGATTTTTCATTTTTTTGACAGGTAATTCACACCCTCATGGAACATCAGCTGATAAAGACGGGTCTCAAGACACCATCATGCGACACTCTGAAGAAGGCGAAAGACTCGCCGAAACATGTCAGGTAAAAAATTTACCTAAAACATAATTGTCTGCTTTTAATGAATCTGTCAAATATCAATAATAAGAAGACAAAATGAACCTAATACAAATAAATGAATGCTTAATAACTCCCCTGCACATGCTCCTAAAAATCCAAACCTTCACCTGTAAATAAAATGTCCCGACCTGAAGACATCTTAATGTTATTATTTTGTTATACACACAGCGCCGCCAAGTGGAATAAAAAATTTGTTTTTATTTTAATTTTCACGTACTGCACGGTGCCCTTTTGACGAATCCGACTGAAAATTAGTCAGAAAAGACTCAAGACAATGATCTTACTCTCTGCCGAGTTTTGTGACGTTTTGGCAAAAGGCGTGGCTATTACGGTGCTGAAAAGTCCGATTGTACTTTGTGGCAACAAAAGCTCCGGCAACATGACTGAGATGATCCTATCTTCTCGAAGTTGTACACATTTGAGGATACTTCAACCCTGAAGACATCTACCAACTTATTTTTCATCGTAGTAGTAGCGCCACCAACTGGTAAAAGCTAATACAAGTTATTTTCTTGGATGTTTTTCTCCGTGCAACTCAACAAGGTCGCCCTCATATATGCTCGGAGGACTGTTTCGTCCATGAGGATGTCACAATACGAAATTCATCCTTTTTCGTGAAAAGTTGTGGGAGTGGCATTGCACTGTCCGGCAATAAAACAACGCTGATTATGAGGTTCTAAATATGAACGACAACTCGTGAAACTTGACACACACATCAGGCAGAGCAAATTTATCAATATTTTATACGTTAGTTGTGCAGCTTTTTTTAAATGGCTCGCCATGGCCCTCGAGAAATGTTCAAAAAAGCAGCCCTGGTTGAGTGTTTCACCTCGCTTTTTGTAAATTTTATGGAGTACAGTGAACCCTCGGTTGTCGCGGTTAATGGGGACCGAGACCACCCGCGGAAACTGAAAATCCGCGAAGTAGCGGCGCACCTTCAAAAATGCTTAAAAAAAAATACAATATATATAATGAATATATATATATATAGATATATATATAGATATATATATATATATATACAGAGAGAGAGAGAGAGTGAAATTCATGTTATAACAAAAAAAACAAATTATTATTAAAACGTATTATTTTTTTATTCCCCAGCCATTCTTTTTGTATTTATTTAATTACTCCGACTATTACCTGCTGGTACGCCGTCCGGTGTGCCCTGTGAAATGAAAGGTGGCATTCTTTATTTATTTATTTATTTATTCATTTATTCATTCATAACTGACAGCTTCGCGCTCCGTTCGTGCCCGGGCGGAAGAGGTGTTCCAATTCGGCTTAACTGTGACACACGCCCGCCCTCCTCCCCCGGAGCTTCCATTCGGTTAAACTTAGGGGCCGCTTGGCACCGCCCGTGCCCGGGGAAGGTGCTCCTCTTCGGCTTACTGTGACGCGAGCATGCCCGCCTCCTCCGGAGCTTCCATTCGGTTAAACTTAGGGGCCGCTTGGAACCGCCCGTGCCCGGCGAAGGTGCTCCTCTTCGGCTTACTGTGACGCGAGCATGCCCTCCTCCTCCGGAGCTTCCATTTGGTTAAACTTAGGGGCCGCTTGGAACCGCCCGTGCCCGGGGAAGGTGCTCCTCTTCGGCTTACTGTGACGCGAGCATGCCCTCCTCCTCCGGAGCTTCCATTCGGTTAAACTTAGGGGCCGCTTGGCACCGCCCGTGCCCGGGGAAGGTGCTCCTCTACGGCTTAACTGCCACGCACGCCGGCCGGAGCTCTTGTACGGTCCGAACCGCGCGAAACGTCGCCACCGATCGTGTCCGGGGGAACGTGCTCTTCTTCGTCCACTCTCCTCTTCGCCCACGCTCTTCTTCGGCGCACGCCGGCCGTCTAACCGCTCCAGCGCCCGTCGTGCCGCTCGGCGAAACTACAATGCCCCCAAATATTTTTTATACCCGCGAAGCACTGAACCCGCGAAAGGTGAACCGCGAAGTAGCGAGGGTTCACTGTATGTATAAGACCAAGACCTACAAAAAAAGTCTCTTGGAGAAATGAGCTAGGTTTTACAGGAAGTCGGCCATTTTGAATTTACTTAAAAGGGGCGGGTCACCACAATGGACTTTGTGTAGAAATTATTATTGGGGCCCGAGCAGCGACCGCGGCGAGGTCCCTATTGTTTATGTAGAAATTATTATTAGGGCCCGAGCAGCGACCGCTACGAGGTCCCCATTGTTTTTGTGGAAATTATTATTATTATTATTATTATTAGGGCCCGAGCAGTGACCGCTGCGAGGTCCCTATTGTTTTTCTAGAAATTGTTATTAGGGCCCGAGCTGCGACGGCTGCGAGGTCCCTATTGTTTTTGTAGAAAATATTAATACTTTTATTATTATTATTATTATTAGGGCCTGAACAGCGACCGCTGCGAAGTCCCTGTTGTTTTTGTAGAAATTATTATTATTATTATTTTTCCGATTGTTCGATTGCATTTTTGACCCCCGAAACATGCACAAAAATTCACCAAACTTGGCAGTCTCATCGGGCATGGCGAAAAATTTGATATTTTAACGTCTAATATGAACAGGAAGTGAGTTATGAATTTTTGAAAGTCCGACTTTTGCCCTTTTTTGCATGTTTACAGGGGTCATTCTTTTGCACCCTGATCCTAAAGGCTTCATCTGATTGCCTTAAAATTCTGTCTGTAGCATCTTAAGACCTGGGACAAACACTGGGGCTAAAATTTTTTGTTTCCGCAATACTATATGACGGGGGCGGGGCTTCGAAGTTTTCACTTAAGATTTCCTTCGCCGCAATGGACAAAATGCTTAATAACTCTCTTGCACATGCTGCTAAAAATCCAAAACTTCACATGTACATCAAGAGTCGGTACCTGAAGACATCTATATGTTTATATTCTGTTATACACCTTGCGCCAATCAATATCATTTTTTACATTTTGACGTCCTGCACGGTGCCCTTTTAACGAATCCGATTGAAAATTGGCTAGAAAAGACTCAAGACATTGATCTTACTCTATCCCTATTTTTGTGACTTTCCTTCGAAGGGCGTGGCTATTACGGTGCCGCAGAGTCTGATTATTCTCCGTGGCAACAAAAGTTCCTGCAAAATGATTCAGATGATCCATCTTCTCGAAATTTTTCACATTTGAGGATATTCAGGCCCTGAAGACGGCTGCCAACTTATTTTTGATCGGATGAGTGTTTAGGCCTTGAGGATGTCACAATACGAAAGTCTTTCGCCTTCTTAAGAGTGTCACATGATGGTGTCTTGTGGCCCGTCTTTATCAGCTGATGTTCCATGAGGGCGTGACTTACCTGTCACAAGAATGAAGGCAAGTCACGCCCCCCGCTGTCCGTTCACTCCGCCAAGATGCTGCTCCAGGTGGTAGAGAGGATGAAGGCTCCCTTGTCTCTGTTCATGGTTTTTATGCCTCGCTTGCAGATCTCAATGGCCTCTCTGATCCAGCGCTGTTGTTTGTTCTCTTCGGTGCGGATGACCCTGCCCTTCTCCCGGTCCATGATGTGGTTTTCCCTTTTGCAGTGGTCAGTGATTGCTGATTTGTAATGTTCATGTTGTGCTTGTTCTTTTACTGCTCTGATTTTTCATTTTTTTGACAGGTAAGTCACACCCTCATGGAACATCAGCTGATAAAGACGGGTCTCAAGACACCATCATGCGACACTCTGAAGAAGGCGAAAGACTCGCCGAAACATGTCAGGTAAAAAATTAACCTAAAACATAATTGTCTGCTTTTAATGAATCAGTCAAATATCAATAATAAGAAGACAAAATGAACCTAATACAAATAAATGAATGCTTAATAACGCCCCTGCACATGCTCCTAAAAATCCAAACCTTCACCTGTAAATAAAACGTCCCGACCTGAAGACATCTTAATGTTATTATTTTGTTATACACACAGCGCCGCCAAGTGGAATCAAAAATTTGTTTTTATTTTAATTTTCACGTACTGCACGGTGCCCTTTTGACGAATCCGACTGAAAATTAGTCAGAAAAGACTCAAGACAATGATCTTACTCTGTGCCGAATTTTGTGACGTTTTGGCAAAAGGCGTGGCTATTACGGTGCTGAAAAATCCGATTGTACTTTGTGGCAACAAAAGCTCCGGCAACATGACTCAGATGATCCTATCTTCTCGAAGTTGTACACATTTGAGGATACTTCAGCCCTGAAGACATCTACCAACTTATTTTTCATCGTAGTAGTAGCGCCACCAACTGGTAAAAGCTAATACAAGTTATTTTCTTGGATGTTTTTCTCCGTGCAACTCAACAAGGTCGCCCTCATATATGCTCGGATGACTGTTTCGGCCATGAGGATGTCACAATACGAAATTCATCCTTTTTCGTGAAAAGTTGTGGGAGTGGCATTGCACTGTTCGGCAATAAAACAACGCTGATTATGAGGTTCTAAATATGAACGACAACTCGTGAAACTTTACACACACATCAGGCAGAGCAAATTTATCAATATTTTATACGTTAGTTGTGCAGCTTTTTTGAAATGGCTCGCCATGGCCCTCGAGAAAAGTTAAAAAAAGAATAGAATAGAAATAGAAATCCCTTTATTGTCATTGTACTCAAGTGTGCAACGAGATTAGAGGGCTCCCCTCTCCAGTGCAATACAACAATAATACAGACAATATATAAATTAGATAAATAAATACGACAGTGCAATGGAATTCAGTACTGAATAGGGCATATAGAAACACATCACAATGCTGTTTTGCAAGGTTAGGGTGGTCTCGTGTGTGTGTGTGTGAGAGTTCAGTATGGAGATGGCTCTCGGAAAGAAACTGTTTCTCAGTCTATTGGTCCTTGATTTGATGCATCTGTAGCGCCTGCCAGAGGGCAACAGGTCGAACAGGTGTGAGTTTGGGTGGGTATTGTCTTTGACGATGTTGAGAGCCCTTCTGAGGCACCGGGCGGTGTAGATGTCCGACAGCGAGGGGAGAGGGCAGCCAATAATCCTTTGCGCTGTTTTGACTGTCCTCTGGAGCCTCACTCTGTCCGCCTCAGTGCAGCCGCTGTACCAGGTGGAGACACAGTACGTCAGCAGGCTCTCGATGGACGAGTGGTAGAAGGCCAGCAGCAGCTTCCTGTCCAGGTTGAATTTCCTGAGGACTCTCAGGAAGTGCAGACGTTGGCGGACCTTCTTTACCACTGCTGTGGTGTTGTGACTCCAAGAAAGGTCATCGGAGATCTGTACTCCCAGGAACTTGAACGTGTGGACCCTCTCCACACACACGCCTTCGATGCAGAGGGGGGGCGGCAGCGTCTTGTTCCTCCTGAAGTCGACGACAATCTCCTTTGTTTTAGCAGAGTTAAGGTGCAGTCTGTTGTCCTTGCACCAAGTTGTCAGTCTCCCTACCTCCTCTCTATAGGCTGTCTCGTCACCTTCCGAGATCAGACCGACCACTGTCGTGTCGTCAGCAAACTTGACGATGGTGTTGTTGCCGTGGGCCGGGCTGCAGTCGTAGGTGTAGAGGGCGTACAGGAGAGGGCTCAGCACGCATCCTTGGGGGGAACCGGTGCTCAGCATGAGGGTGGAGGACGTGTAGGGGCCGAGCAACACAGTCTGGGGTCTGTTGGTCAGAAAGTCCTTAATCCAGATGCGTGTGAGGGCAGGGAGGCCGAGAGTGTCCAGTTTGGCGACGAGGATGTCTGGGATGATCGTGTTGAATGCCGAGCTGTAGTCCACAAAGAGCATCCTTGCATAGCTCCGCTGTTGTTCCAGGTGGCCCAGCACAACATGCAGAGCAGCCCTGGTTGAGTGTTTCACCTCGCTTTTTGTAAATTTTATGGAGTACAGTGAACCCTCGGTTATCGCGGTTAATGGGGACCGAGACCACCCGCGAAAACTGAAAATCCGCGAAGTAGCGGCGCACCTTCAAAAATGCTTAAAAAAAAAATACAATATATATAATAAATATATAAATATATATATATATATATATATATATATATATATATATATATACGGGGAGAGAGAGAGTGAAATTCATGTTATAACAAAAAAAACAAATTATTATTAAAACGTATTATTTTTTTATTCCCCAGCCATTCTTTTTGTATTTATTTAATTACTCAGACTTTTACCTGCTGGTACGCCGTCTGGTGTGCCCTGTGAAATGAAAGGTGCCATTCTTTATTTATTTATTTATTTATTCATTTATTCATTCATAACTGACAGCTTCGCGCTCCGCTCGTGCCCGGGCGGAAGAGGTGCTCCAATTCGGCTTAACTGTGACACACGCCCACCCTCCTCCCCCGGAGCTTCCATTCGGTTAAACTTAGGGGCCGCTTGGCACCGCCCGTGCCCGGGGAAGGTGCTCCTCTTCGGCTTACTGTGTCGCGAGCATGCCCTCCTCCTCCGGAGCTTCCATTCGGTTAAACTTAGGGGCCGCTTGGAACCGCCCGTGCCCGGGGAAGGTGCTCCTCTTCGGCTTACTGTGACGCGAGCATGCCCTCCTCCTCCGGAGCTTCCATTCGGTTAAACTTAGGGGCCGCTTGGCACCGCCCGTGCCCGGGGAAGGTGCTCCTCTACGGCTTAACTGCCACGCACGCCGGCCGGAGCTCTGGTACGGTCCGAACCGCGCGAAACGTCGCCACCGATCGTGTCCGGGGGAACGTGCTCTTCTTCGTCCACTCTTCTCTTCGCCCACGCTCTTCTTCGGCGCACGCCGGCCGTCTAACCGCTCCAGCGCCCCGTCGTGCCGCTCGGCGAAACTACAATGCCCCCGAATATTTTTTATACCCGCGAAGCACTGAACCCGCGAAAGGTGAACCGCGAAGTAGCGAGGGTTCACTGTATGTATAAGACCAAGACCTACAAAAAAGTCTCTTGGAGCAATGAGCTAGGTTTTACAGGAAGTCGGCCATTTTGAATTTATTAAAAGGGGGCGGGTCACCACAATGGACTTTGTGTAGAAATTATTATTGGGGCCCGAGCAGCGACCGCGGCGAGGTCCCTATTGTTTATGTAGAAATTATTATTAGGGCCCGAGCAGCGACCGCTACGAGGTCCCCATTGTTTTTGTGGAAATTATTATTATTATTATTATTAGGGCCCGAGCAGTGACCGCTGCGAGGTCCCTATTGTTTTTCTAGAAATTGTTATTAGGGCCCGAACTGCGACGGCTGCGAGGTCCCTATTGTTTTTGTAGAAAATATTAATACTTTTATTATTATTATTATTATTATTAGGGCCTGAGCAGCGACCGCTGCGAAGTCCCTGTTGTTTTTGTAGAAATTATTATTATTATTATTTTTCCGATTGTTCGATTGCATTTTTGACCCCCGAAACATGCACAAAAATTCACCAAACTTGGCAGTCTCATCGGGCATGGCGAAAAATTTGATATTTTAACGTCTAATATGAACAGGAAGTGAGTTATGAATTTTTGAAAGTCCGACTTTTGCCCTTTTTTGCATGTTTACAGGGGTCATTCTTTTGCACCCTGATCCTAAAGGCTTCATCTGATTGCCTTAAAATTCTGTCTGTAGCATCTTAAGACCTGGGACAAACACTGGGGCTAAAATTTTTTGTTTCCGAAATACTATATGACGGGGGCGGGGCTTCGAAGTTTTCACTTAAGATTTCCTTCGCCGCAATGGACAAAATGCTTAATAACTCTCTTGCACATGCTGCTCAAAATCCAAAACTTCACATGTACATCAAGAGTCGGTACCTGAAGACATCTATATGTTTATATTCTGTTATACACCTTGCGCCAATCAATATCATTTTTTACATTTTGACGTCCTGCACGGTGCCCTTTTAACGAATCCGATTGAAAATTGGCTAGAAAAGACTCAAGACATTGATCTTACTCTATCCCTATTTTTGTGACTTTCCTTCGAAGGGCGTGGCTATTACGGTGCCGCAGAGTCTGATTATTCTCCGTGGCAACAAAAGTTCCTGCAAAATGATTCAGATGATCCATCTTCTCGAAATTTTTCACATTTGAGGATATTCAGGCCCTGAAGACGGCTGCCAACTTATTTTTGATCGGATGAGTGTTTAGGCCTTGAGGATGTCACAATACGAAAGTCTTTCGCCTTCTTCAGAGTGTCACATGATGGTGTCTTGTGGCCCGTCTTTATCAGCTGATGTTCCATGAGGGCGTGACTTACCTGTCACAAGAATGAAGGCAAGTCACGCCCCCCGCTGTCCGTTCACTCCGCCAAGATGCTGCTCCAGGTGGTAGAGAGGATGAAGGCTCCCTTGTCTCTGTTCATGGTGTTTATGCCTCGCTTGCAGATCTCAATGGCCTCTCTGATCCAGCGCTGTTGTTTGTTCTCTTCGGTGCGGATGACCCTGCCCTTCTCCCGGTCCATGATGTGGTTTTCCCTTTTGCAGTGGTCAGTGATTGCTGATTTGTAATGTTCATGTTGTGCTTGTTCTTTTACTGCTCTGATTTTTCATTTTTTTGACAGGTAAGTCACACCCTCATGGAACATCAGCTGATAAAGACGGGTCTCAAGACACCATCATGCGACACTCTGAAGAAGGCGAAAGACTCGCCGAAACATGTCAGGTAAAAAATTAACCTAAAACATAATTGTCTGCTTTTAATGAATCAGTCAAATATCAATAATAAGAAGACAAAATGAACCTAATACAAATAAATGAATGCTTAATAACGCCCCTGCACATGCTCCTAAAAATCCAAACCTTCACCTGTAAATAAAACGTCCCGACCTGAAGACATCTTAATGTTATTATTTTGTTATACACACAGCGCCGCCAAGTGGAATCAAAAATTTGTTTTTATTTTAATTTTCACGTACTGCACGGTGCCCTTTTGACGAATCCGACTGAAAATTAGTCAGAAAAGACTCAAGACAATGATCTTACTCTGTGCCGAATTTTGTGACGTTTTGGCAAAAGGCGTGGCTATTACGGTGCTGAAAAATCCGATTGTACTTTGTGGCAACAAAAGCTCCGGCAACATGACTCAGATGATCCTATCTTCTCGAAGTTGTACACATTTGAGGATACTTCAGCCCTGAAGACATCTACCAACTTATTTTTCATCGTAGTAGTAGCGCCACCAACTGGTAAAAGCTAATACAAGTTATTTTCTTGGATGTTTTTCTCCGTGCAACTCAACAAGGTCGCCCTCATATATGCTCGGATGACTGTTTCGGCCATGAGGATGTCACAATACGAAATTCATCCTTTTTCGTGAAAAGTTGTGGGAGTGGCATTGCACTGTTCGGCAATAAAACAACGCTGATTATGAGGTTCTAAATATGAACGACAACTCGTGAAACTTTACACACACATCAGGCAGAGCAAATTTATCAATATTTTATACGTTAGTTGTGCAGCTTTTTTGAAATGGCTCGCCATGGCCCTCGAGAAAAGTTAAAAAAAAGAATAGAATAGAAATAGAAATCCCTTTATTGTCATTGTACTCAAGTGTGCAACGAGATTAGAGGGCTCCCCTCTCCAGTGCAATACAACAATAATACAGACAATATATAAATTAGATAAATAAATACGACAGTGCAATGGAATTCAGTACTGAATAGGGCATATAGAAACACATCACAATGCTGTTTTGCAAGGTTAGGGTGGTCTCGTGTGTGTGTGAGAGTTCAGTATGGAGATGGCTCTCGGAAAGAAACTGTTTCTCAGTCTATTGGTCCTTGATTTGATGCATCTGTAGCGCCTGCCAGAGGGCAACAGGTCGAACAGGTGTGAGTTTGGGTGGGTATTGTCTTTGACGATGTTGAGAGCCCTTCTGAGGCACCGGGCGGTGTAGATGTCCGACAGCGAGGGGAGAGGGCAGCCAATAATCCTTTGCGCTGTTTTGACTGTCCTCTGGAGCCTCACTCTGTCCGCCTCAGTGCAGCCGCTGTACCAGGTGGAGACACAGTACGTCAGCAGGCTCTCGATGGACGAGTGGTAGAAGGCCAGCAGCAGCTTCCTGTCCAGGTTGAATTTCCTGAGGACTCTCAGGAAGTGCAGACGTTGGCGGACCTTCTTTACCACTGCTGTGGTGTTGTGACTCCAAGAAAGGTCATCGGAGATCTGTACTCCCAGGAACTTGAACGTGTGGACCCTCTCCACACACACGCCTTCGATGCAGAGGGGGGGCGGCAGCGTCTTGTTCCTCCTGAAGTCGACGACAATCTCCTTTGTTTTAGCAGAGTTAAGGTGCAGTCTGTTGTCCTTGCACCAAGTTGTCAGTCTCCCTACCTCCTCTCTGTAGGCTGTCTCGTCACCTTCCGAGATCAGACCGACCACTGTCGTGTCGTCAGCAAACTTGACGATGGTGTTGTTGCCGTGGGCCGGGCTGCAGTCGTAGGTGTAGAGGGCGTACAGGAGAGGGCTCAGCACGCATCCTTGGGGGGAACCGGTGCTCAGCATGAGGGTGGAGGACGTGTAGGGGCCGAGCAACACAGTCTGGGGTCTGTTGGTCAGAAAGTCCTTAATCCAGATGCGTGTGAGGGCAGGGAGGCCGAGAGTGTCCAGTTTGGCGACGAGGATGTCTGGGATGATCGTGTTGAATGCCGAGCTGTAGTCCACAAAGAGCATCCTTGCATAGCTCCGCTGTTGTTCCAGGTGGCCCAGCACAACATGCAGAGCAGCCCTGGTTGAGTGTTTCACCTCGCTTTTTGTAAATTTTATGGAGTACAGTGAACCCTCGGTTATCGCGGTTAATGGGGACCGAGACCACCCGCGAAAACTGAAAATCCGCGAAGTAGCGGCGCACCTTCAAAAATGCTTTAAAAAAAAATACAATATATATAATAAATATATAAATATATATATATATATATATATATATATATATATATATATATATACGGGGAGAGAGAGAGTGAAATTCATGTTATAACAAAAAAAACAAATTATTATTAAAACGTATTATTTTTTTATTCCCCAGCCATTCTTTTTGTATTTATTTAATTACTCAGACTTTTACCTGCTGGTACACCGTCTGGTGTGCCCTGTGAAATGAAAGGTGCCATTCTTTATTTATTTATTTATTTATTCATTTATTCATTCATAACTGACAGCTTCGCGCTCCGCTCGTGCCCGGGCGGAAGAGGTGCTCCAATTCGGCTTAACTGTGACACACGCCCACCCTCCTCCCCCGGAGCTTCCATTCGGTTAAACTTAGGGGCCGCTTGGCACCGCCCGTGCCCGGGGAAGGTGCTCCTCTTCGGCTTACTGTGTCGCGAGCATGCCCTCCTCCTCCGGAGCTTCCATTCGGTTAAACTTAGGGGCCGCTTGGAACCGCCCGTGCCCGGGGAAGGTGCTCCTCTTCGGCTTACTGTGACGCGAGCATGCCCTCCTCCTCCGGAGCTTCCATTCGGTTAAACTTAGGGGCCGCTTGGCACCGCCCGCGCCCGGGGAAGGTGCTCCTCTACGGCTTAACTGCCACGCACGCCGGCCGGAGCTCTGGTACGGTCCGAACCGCGCGAAACGTCGCCACCGATCGTGTCCGGGGGAACGTGCTCTTCTTCGTCCACTCTTCTCTTCGCCCACGCTCTTCTTCGGCGCACGCCGGCCGTCTAACCGCTCCAGCGCCCCGTCGTGCCGCTCGGCGAAACTACAATGCCCCCGAATATTTTTTATACCCGCGAAGCACTGAACCCGCGAAAGGTGAACCGCGAAGTAGCGAGGGTTCACTGTATGTATAAGACCAAGACCTACAAAAAAGTCTCTTGGAGCAATGAGCTAGGTTTTACAGGAAGTCGGCCATTTTGAATTTATTAAAAGGGGGCGGGTCACCACAATGGACTTTGTGTAGAAGTTATTATTGGGGCCCGAGCAGCGACCGCGGCGAGGTCCCTATTGTTTATGTAGAAATTATTATTAGGGCCCGAGCAGCGACCGCTACGAGGTCCCCATTGTTTTTGTGGAAATTTTTATTATTATTATTATTATTAGGGCCCGAGCAGTGACCGCTGCGAGGTCCCTATTGTTTTTCTAGAAATTGTTATTAGGGCCCGAGCTACGACGGCTGCGAGGTCCCTATTGTTTTTGTAGAAAATATTATTACTTTTATTATTATTATTATTATTATTATTAGGGCCTGAGCAGCGACCGCTGCGAAGTCCCTGTTGTTTTTGTAGAAATTATTATTATTATTATTTTTCCGATTGTACGATTGCATTTTTGACCCCCGAAACATGCACAAAAACTCACCAAACTTGGCAGTCTCATCGGGCATGGCGAGAAATTTGATATTTTAACGTCTAATATGAACAGGAAGTGAGTTATGAATTTTTGAAAGTCCGACTTTTGCCCTTTTTTGCATGTTTACAGGGGTCATTCTTTTGCACCCTGATCCTAAAGGCTTCATCTGATTGCCTTAAAATTCTGTCTGTAGCATCTTAAGACCTGGGACAAACACTGGGGCTAAAATCTTTTGTTTCCGAAATACTATATGACGGGGGCGGGGCTTCAAAGTTTTCACTTAAGATTTCCTTCGCCGCAATGGACAAAATGCTTAATAACTCTCCTGCACATGCTGCTAAAAATCCAAAACTTCACATATACATAAAGAGTCGGTACCTGAAGACATCTATATGTTTATATTCTGTTATACACCTTGCGCCAATCAATATCATTTTTTACATTTTGACGTACTGCACGGTGCCCTTTTAACGAATCCGATTGAAAATTGGCTAGAAAAGACTCAAGACATTGATCTTACTCTATCCCTATTTTTGTGACTTTCCTTCGAAGGGCGTGGCTATTGCGGTGCCGCACAGTCTGATTATTCTCCGTGGCAACAAAAGTTCCTGCAAAATGATTCAGATGATCCATCTTCTCGAAATTTTTCACATTTGAGGATATTCAGGCCCTGAAGACGGCTGCCAACTTATTTTTGATCGCAGTGGTAGCGCCACCAACTGGTTAAAACAAATACAAATTATTTTCGTTGATGTTTTTCTCCGGGCAGGTTAACAAAATCTACCTTATATTTGCTCGGATGAGTGTTTAGGCCTTGAGGATGTCACAATACGAAAGTCTTTCGCCTTCTTCAGAGTGTCACATGATGGTGTCTTGTGACCCGTCTTTATCAGCTGATGTTCCATGAGGGCGTGACTTACCTGTCACAAGAATGAAGGCAAGTCACGCCCCCCGCTGTCCGTTCACTCCGCCAAGATGCTGCTCCAGGTGGTAGAGAGGATGAAGGCTCCCTTGTCTCTGTTCATGGTTTTTATGCCTCGCTTGCAGATCTCAATGGCCTCTCTGATCCAGCGCTGTTGTTTGTTCTCTTCGGTGCGGATGACCCTGCCCTTCTCCCGGTCCATGATGTGGTTTTCCCTTTTGCAGTGGTCAGTGATTGCTGATTTGTAATGTTCATGTTGTGCTTGTTCTTTTACTGCTATGATTTTTCATTTTTTTGACAGGTAATTCACACCCTCATGGAACATCAGCTGATAAAGACGGGTCTCAAGACACCATCATGCGACACTCTGAAGAAGGCGAAAGACTCGCCGAAACATGTCAGGTAAAAAATTTACCTAAAACATAATTGTCTGCTTTTAATGAATCTGTCAAATATCAATAATAAGAAGACAAAATGAACCTAATACAAATAAATGAATGCTTAATAACTCCCCTGCACATGCTCCTAAAAATCCAAACCTTCACCTGTAAATAAAATGTCCCGACCTGAAGACATCTTAATGTTATTATTTTGTTATACACACAGCGCCGCCAAGTGGAATAAAAAATTTGTTTTTATTTTAATTTTCACGTACTGCACGGTGCCCTTTTGACGAATCCGACTGAAAATTAGTCAGAAAAGACTCAAGACAATGATCTTACTCTCTGCCGAGTTTTGTGACGTTTTGGCAAAAGGCGTGGCTATTACGGTGCTGAAAAGTCCGATTGTACTTTGTGGCAACAAAAGCTCCGGCAACATGACTGAGATGATCCTATCTTCTCGAAGTTGTACACATTTGAGGATACTTCAACCCTGAAGACATCTACCAACTTATTTTTCATCGTAGTAGTAGCGCCACCAACTGGTAAAAGCTAATACAAGTTATTTTCTTGGATGTTTTTCTCCGTGCAACTCAACAAGGTCGCCCTCATATATGCTCGGAGGACTGTTTCGTCCATGAGGATGTCACAATACGAAATTCATCCTTTTTCGTGAAAAGTTGTGGGAGTGGCATTGCACTGTCCGGCAATAAAACAACGCTGATTATGAGGTTCTAAATATGAACGACAACTCGTGAAACTTGACACACACATCAGGCAGAGCAAATTTATCAATATTTTATACGTTAGTTGTGCAGCTTTTTTTAAATGGCTCGCCATGGCCCTCGAGAAATGTTCAAAAAAGCAGCCCTGGTTGAGTGTTTCACCTCGCTTTTTGTAAATTTTATGGAGTACAGTGAACCCTCGGTTGTCGCGGTTAATGGGGACCGAGACCACCCGCGGAAACTGAAAATCCGCGAAGTAGCGGCGCACCTTCAAAAATGCTTAAAAAAAAATACAATATATATAATGAATATATATATATATAGATATATATATAGATATATATATATATATATACAGAGAGAGAGAGAGAGTGAAATTCATGTTATAACAAAAAAAACAAATTATTATTAAAACGTATTATTTTTTTATTCCCCAGCCATTCTTTTTGTATTTATTTAATTACTCCGACTATTACCTGCTGGTACGCCGTCCGGTGTGCCCTGTGAAATGAAAGGTGGCATTCTTTATTTATTTATTTATTTATTCATTTATTCATTCATAACTGACAGCTTCGCGCTCCGTTCGTGCCCGGGCGGAAGAGGTGTTCCAATTCGGCTTAACTGTGACACACGCCCGCCCTCCTCCCCCGGAGCTTCCATTCGGTTAAACTTAGGGGCCGCTTGGCACCGCCCGTGCCCGGGGAAGGTGCTCCTCTTCGGCTTACTGTGACGCGAGCATGCCCGCCTCCTCCGGAGCTTCCATTCGGTTAAACTTAGGGGCCGCTTGGAACCGCCCGTGCCCGGCGAAGGTGCTCCTCTTCGGCTTACTGTGACGCGAGCATGCCCTCCTCCTCCGGAGCTTCCATTTGGTTAAACTTAGGGGCCGCTTGGAACCGCCCGTGCCCGGGGAAGGTGCTCCTCTTCGGCTTACTGTGACGCGAGCATGCCCTCCTCCTCCGGAGCTTCCATTCGGTTAAACTTAGGGGCCGCTTGGCACCGCCCGTGCCCGGGGAAGGTGCTCCTCTACGGCTTAACTGCCACGCACGCCGGCCGGAGCTCTTGTACGGTCCGAACCGCGCGAAACGTCGCCACCGATCGTGTCCGGGGGAACGTGCTCTTCTTCGTCCACTCTCCTCTTCGCCCACGCTCTTCTTCGGCGCACGCCGGCCGTCTAACCGCTCCAGCGCCCGTCGTGCCGCTCGGCGAAACTACAATGCCCCCAAATATTTTTTATACCCGCGAAGCACTGAACCCGCGAAAGGTGAACCGCGAAGTAGCGAGGGTTCACTGTATGTATAAGACCAAGACCTACAAAAAAAGTCTCTTGGAGAAATGAGCTAGGTTTTACAGGAAGTCGGCCATTTTGAATTTACTTAAAAGGGGCGGGTCACCACAATGGACTTTGTGTAGAAATTATTATTGGGGCCCGAGCAGCGACCGCGGCGAGGTCCCTATTGTTTATGTAGAAATTATTATTAGGGCCCGAGCAGCGACCGCTACGAGGTCCCCATTGTTTTTGTGGAAATTATTATTATTATTATTATTATTAGGGCCCGAGCAGTGACCGCTGCGAGGTCCCTATTGTTTTTCTAGAAATTGTTATTAGGGCCCGAGCTGCGACGGCTGCGAGGTCCCTATTGTTTTTGTAGAAAATATTAATACTTTTATTATTATTATTATTATTAGGGCCTGAACAGCGACCGCTGCGAAGTCCCTGTTGTTTTTGTAGAAATTATTATTATTATTATTTTTCCGATTGTTCGATTGCATTTTTGACCCCCGAAACATGCACAAAAATTCACCAAACTTGGCAGTCTCATCGGGCATGGCGAAAAATTTGATATTTTAACGTCTAATATGAACAGGAAGTGAGTTATGAATTTTTGAAAGTCCGACTTTTGCCCTTTTTTGCATGTTTACAGGGGTCATTCTTTTGCACCCTGATCCTAAAGGCTTCATCTGATTGCCTTAAAATTCTGTCTGTAGCATCTTAAGACCTGGGACAAACACTGGGGCTAAAATTTTTTGTTTCCGCAATACTATATGACGGGGGCGGGGCTTCGAAGTTTTCACTTAAGATTTCCTTCGCCGCAATGGACAAAATGCTTAATAACTCTCTTGCACATGCTGCTAAAAATCCAAAACTTCACATGTACATCAAGAGTCGGTACCTGAAGACATCTATATGTTTATATTCTGTTATACACCTTGCGCCAATCAATATCATTTTTTACATTTTGACGTCCTGCACGGTGCCCTTTTAACGAATCCGATTGAAAATTGGCTAGAAAAGACTCAAGACATTGATCTTACTCTATCCCTATTTTTGTGACTTTCCTTCGAAGGGCGTGGCTATTACGGTGCCGCAGAGTCTGATTATTCTCCGTGGCAACAAAAGTTCCTGCAAAATGATTCAGATGATCCATCTTCTCGAAATTTTTCACATTTGAGGATATTCAGGCCCTGAAGACGGCTGCCAACTTATTTTTGATCGGATGAGTGTTTAGGCCTTGAGGATGTCACAATACGAAAGTCTTTCGCCTTCTTCAGAGTGTCACATGATGGTGTCTTGTGGCCCGTCTTTATCAGCTGATGTTCCATGAGGGCGTGACTTACCTGTCACAAGAATGAAGGCAAGTCACGCCCCCCGCTGTCCGTTCACTCCGCCAAGATGCTGCTCCAGGTGGTAGAGAGGATGAAGGCTCCCTTGTCTCTGTTCATGGTTTTTATGCCTCGCTTGCAGATCTCAATGGCCTCTCTGATCCAGCGCTGTTGTTTGTTCTCTTCGGTGCGGATGACCCTGCCCTTCTCCCGGTCCATGATGTGGTTTTCCCTTTTGCAGTGGTCAGTGATTGCTGATTTGTAATGTTCATGTTGTGCTTGTTCTTTTACTGCTCTGATTTTTCATTTTTTTGACAGGTAAGTCACACCCTCATGGAACATCAGCTGATAAAGACGGTTCTCAAGACACCATCATGCGACACTCTGAAGAAGGCGAAAGACTCGCCGAAACATGTCAGGTAAAAAATTAACCTAAAACATAATTGTCTGCTTTTAATGAATCAGTCAAATATCAATAATAAGAAGACAAAATGAACCTAATACAAATAAATGAATGCTTAATAACGCCCCTGCACATGCTCCTAAAAATCCAAACCTTCACCTGTAAATAAAACGTCCCGACCTGAAGACATCTTAATGTTATTATTTTGTTATACACACAGCGCCGCCAAGTGGAATCAAAAATTTGTTTTTATTTTAATTTTCACGTACTGCACGGTGCCCTTTTGACGAATCCGACTGAAAATTAGTCAGAAAAGACTCAAGACAATGATCTTACTCTGTGCCGAATTTTGTGACGTTTTGGCAAAAGGCGTGGCTATTACGGTGCTGAAAAATCCGATTGTACTTTGTGGCAACAAAAGCTCCGGCAACATGACTCAGATGATCCTATCTTCTCGAAGTTGTACACATTTGAGGATACTTCAGCCCTGAAGACATCTACCAACTTATTTTTCATCGTAGTAGTAGCGCCACCAACTGGTAAAAGCTAATACAAGTTATTTTCTTGGATGTTTTTCTCCGTGCAACTCAACAAGGTCGCCCTCATATATGCTCGGATGACTGTTTCGGCCATGAGGATGTCACAATACGAAATTCATCCTTTTTCGTGAAAAGTTGTGGGAGTGGCATTGCACTGTTCGGCAATAAAACAACGCTGATTATGAGGTTCTAAATATGAACGACAACTCGTGAAACTTTACACACACATCAGGCAGAGCAAATTTATCAATATTTTATACGTTAGTTGTGCAGCTTTTTTGAAATGGCTCGCCATGGCCCTCGAGAAAAGTTAAAAAAAGAATAGAATAGAAATAGAAATCCCTTTATTGTCATTGTACTCAAGTGTGCAACGAGATTAGAGGGCTCCCCTCTCCAGTGCAATACAACAATAATACAGACAATATATAAATTAGATAAATAAATACGACAGTGCAATGGAATTCAGTACTGAATAGGGCATATAGAAACACATCACAATGCTGTTTTGCAAGGTTAGGGTGGTCTCGTGTGTGTGTGTGTGAGAGTTCAGTATGGAGATGGCTCTCGGAAAGAAACTGTTTCTCAGTCTATTGGTCCTTGATTTGATGCATCTGTAGCGCCTGCCAGAGGGCAACAGGTCGAACAGGTGTGAGTTTGGGTGGGTATTGTCTTTGACGATGTTGAGAGCCCTTCTGAGGCACCGGGCGGTGTAGATGTCCGACAGCGAGGGGAGAGGGCAGCCAATAATCCTTTGCGCTGTTTTGACTGTCCTCTGGAGCCTCACTCTGTCCGCCTCAGTGAAGCCGCTGTACCAGGTGGAGACACAGTACGTCAGCAGGCTCTCGATGGACGAGTGGTAGAAGGCCAGCAGCAGCTTCCTGTCCAGGTTGAATTTCCTGAGGACTCTCAGGAAGTGCAGACGTTGGCGGACCTTCTTTACCACTGCTGTGGTGTTGTGACTCCAAGAAAGGTCATCGGAGATCTGTACTCCCAGGAACTTGAACGTGTGGACCCTCTCCACACACACGCCTTCGATGCAGAGGGGGGGCGGCAGCGTCTTGTTCCTCCTGAAGTCGACGACAATCTCCTTTGTTTTAGCAGAGTTAAGGTGCAGTCTGTTGTCCTTGCACCAAGTTGTCAGTCTCCCTACCTCCTCTCTATAGGCTGTCTCGTCACCTTCCGAGATCAGACCGACCACTGTCGTGTCGTCAGCAAACTTGACGATGGTGTTGTTGCCGTGGGCCGGGCTGCAGTCGTAGGTGTAGAGGGCGTACAGGAGAGGGCTCAGCACGCATCCTTGGGGGGAACCGGTGCTCAGCATGAGGGTGGAGGACGTGTAGGGGCCGAGCAACACAGTCTGGGGTCTGTTGGTCAGAAAGTCCTTAATCCAGATGCGTGTGAGGGCAGGGAGGCCGAGAGTGTCCAGTTTGGCGACGAGGATGTCTGGGATGATCGTGTTGAATGCCGAGCTGTAGTCCACAAAGAGCATCCTTGCATAGCTCCGCTGTTGTTCCAGGTGGCCCAGCACAACATGCAGAGCAGCCCTGGTTGAGTGTTTCACCTCGCTTTTTGTAAATTTTATGGAGTACAGTGAACCCTCGGTTATCGCGGTTAATGGGGACCGAGACCACCCGCGAAAACTGAAAATCCGCGAAGTAGCGGCGCACCTTCAAAAATGCTTAAAAAAAAAATACAATATATATAATAAATATATAAATATATATATATATATATATATATATATATATATATATATATATATACGGGGAGAGAGAGAGTGAAATTCATGTTATAACAAAAAAAACAAATTATTATTAAAACGTATTATTTTTTTATTCCCCAGCCATTCTTTTTGTATTTATTTAATTACTCAGACTTTTACCTGCTGGTACGCCGTCTGGTGTGCCCTGTGAAATGAAAGGTGCCATTCTTTATTTATTTATTTATTTATTCATTTATTCATTCATAACTGACAGCTTCGCGCTCCGCTCGTGCCCGGGCGGAAGAGGTGCTCCAATTCGGCTTAACTGTGACACACGCCCACCCTCCTCCCCCGGAGCTTCCATTCGGTTAAACTTAGGGGCCGCTTGGCACCGCCCGTGCCCGGGGAAGGTGCTCCTCTTCGGCTTACTGTGTCGCGAGCATGCCCTCCTCCTCCGGAGCTTCCATTCGGTTAAACTTAGGGGCCGCTTGGAACCGCCCGTGCCCGGGGAAGGTGCTCCTCTTCGGCTTACTGTGACGCGAGCATGCCCTCCTCCTCCGGAGCTTCCATTCGGTTAAACTTAGGGGCCGCTTGGCACCGCCCGTGCCCGGGGAAGGTGCTCCTCTACGGCTTAACTGCCACGCACGCCGGCCGGAGCTCTGGTACGGTCCGAACCGCGCGAAACGTCGCCACCGATCGTGTCCGGGGGAACGTGCTCTTCTTCGTCCACTCTTCTCTTCGCCCACGCTCTTCTTCGGCGCACGCCGGCCGTCTAACCGCTCCAGCGCCCCGTCGTGCCGCTCGGCGAAACTACAATGCCCCCGAATATTTTTTATACCCGCGAAGCACTGAACCCGCGAAAGGTGAACCGCGAAGTAGCGAGGGTTCACTGTATGTATAAGACCAAGACCTACAAAAAAGTCTCTTGGAGCAATGAGCTAGGTTTTACAGGAAGTCGGCCATTTTGAATTTATTAAAAGGGGGCGGGTCACCACAATGGACTTTGTGTAGAAATTATTATTGGGGCCCGAGCCGCGACCGCGGCGAGGTCCCTATTGTTTATGTAGAAATTATTATTAGGGCCCGAGCAGCGACCGCTACGAGGTCCCCATTGTTTTTGTGGAAATTTTTATTATTATTATTATTATTAGGGCCCGAGCAGTGACCGCTGCGAGGTCCCTATTGTTTTTCTAGAAATTGTTATTAGGGCCCGAGCTACGACGGCTGCGAGGTCCCTATTGTTTTTGTAGAAAATATTATTACTTTTATTATTATTATTATTATTATTATTAGGGCCTGAGCAGCGACCGCTGCGAAGTCCCTGTTGTTTTTGTAGAAATTATTATTATTATTATTTTTCCGATTGTACGATTGCATTTTTGACCCCCGAAACATGCACAAAAACTCACCAAACTTGGCAGTCTCATCGGGCATGGCGAGAAATTTGATATTTTAACGTCTAATATGAACAGGAAGTGAGTTATGAATTTTTGAAAGTCCGACTTTTGCCCTTTTTTGCATGTTTACAGGGGTCATTCTTTTGCACCCTGATCCTAAAGGCTTCATCTGATTGCCTTAAAATTCTGTCTGTAGCATCTTAAGACCTGGGACAAACACTGGGGCTAAAATCTTTTGTTTCCGAAATACTATATGACGGGGGCGGGGCTTCAAAGTTTTCACTTAAGATTTCCTTCGCCGCAATGGACAAAATGCTTAATAACTCTCCTGCACATGCTGCTAAAAATCCAAAACTTCACATATACATAAAGAGTCGGTACCTGAAGACATCTATATGTTTATATTCTGTTATACACCTTGCGCCAATCAATATAATTTTTTACATTTTGACGTACTGCACGGTGCCCTTTTAACGAATCCGATTGAAAATTGGCTAGAAAAGACTCAAGACATTGATCTTACTCTATCCCTATTTTTGTGACTTTCCTTCGAAGGGCGTGGCTATTGCGGTGCCGCAGAGTCTGATTATTCTCCGTGGCAACAAAAGTTCCTGCAAAATGATTCAGATGATCCATCTTCTCGAAATTTTTCACATTTGAGGATATTCAGGCCCTGAAGACGGCTGCCAACTTATTTTTGATCGCAGTGGTAGCGCCACCAACTGGTTAAAACAAATACAAATTATTTTCGTTGATGTTTTTCTCCGGGCAGGTTAACAAAATCTACCTTATATTTGCTCGGATGAGTGTTTAGGCCTTGAGGATGTCACAATACGAAAGTCTTTCGCCTTCTTCAGAGTGTCACATGATGGTGTCTTGTGACCCGTCTTTATCAGCTGATGTTCCATGAGGGCGTGACTTACCTGTCACAAGAATGAAGGCAAGTCACGCCCCCCGCTGTCCGTTCACTCCGCCAAGATGCTGCTCCAGGTGGTAGAGAGGATGAAGGCTCCCTTGTCTCTGTTCATGGTTTTTATGCCTCGCTTGCAGATCTCAATGGCCTCTCTGATCCAGCGCTGTTGTTTGTTCTCTTCGGTGCGGATGACCCTGCCCTTCTCCCGGTCCATGTTCCCTTTTGCAGTGGTCAGTGATTGCTGATTTGTAATGTTCATGTTGTGCTTGTTCTTTTACTGCTATGATTTTTCATTTTTTTGACAGGTAATTCACACCCTCATGGAACATCAGCTGATAAAGACGGGTCTCAAGACACCATCATGCGACACTCTGAAGAAGGCGAAAGACTCGCCGAAACATGTCAGGTAAAAAATTTACCTAAAACATAATTGTCTGCTTTTAATGAATCTGTCAAATATCAATAATAAGAAGACAAAATGAACCTAATACAAATAAATGAATGCTTAATAACTCCCCTGCACATGCTCCTAAAAATCCAAACCTTCACCTGTAAATAAAATGTCCCGACCTGAAGACATCTTAATGTTATTATTTTGTTATACACACAGCGCCGCCAAGTGGAATAAAAAATTTGTTTTTATTTTAATTTTCACGTACTGCACGGTGCCCTTTTGACGAATCCGACTGAAAATTAGTCAGAAAAGACTCAAGACAATGATCTTACTCTCTGCCGAGTTTTGTGACGTTTTGGCAAAAGGCGTGGCTATTACGGTGCTGAAAAGTCCGATTGTACTTTGTGGCAACAAAAGCTCCGGCAACATGACTGAGATGATCCTATCTTCTCGAAGTTGTACACATTTGAGGATACTTCAACCCTGAAGACATCTACCAACTTATTTTTCATCGTAGTAGTAGCGCCATCAACTGGTAAAAGCTAATACAAGTTATTTTCTTGGATGTTTTTCTCCGTGCAACTCAACAAGGTCGCCCTCATATATGCTCGGAGGACTGTTTCGTCCATGAGGATGTCACAATACGAAATTCATCCTTTTTCGTGAAAAGTTGTGGGAGTGGCATTGCACTGTCCGGCAATAAAACAACGCTGATTATGAGGTTCTAAATATGAACGACAACTCGTGAAACTTGACACACACATCAGGCAGAGCAAATTTATCAATATTTTATACGTTAGTTGTGCAGCTTTTTTTAAATGGCTCGCCATGGCCCTCGAGAAATGTTCAAAAAAGCAGCCCTGGTTGAGTGTTTCACCTCGCTTTTTGTAAATTTTATGGAGTACAGTGAACCCTCGGTTGTCGCGGGTAATGGGGACCGAGACCACCCGCGGAAACTGAAAATCCGCGAAGTAGCGGCGCACCTTCAAAAATGCTTAAAAAAAAATACAATATATATAATAAATATATATATATAGAGATATATATATAGATATATATTGATATATATATATATATACAGAGAGAGAGAGAGAGTGAAATTCATGTTATAACAAAAAAAACAAATTATTATTAAAACGTATTATTTTTTTATTCCCCAGCCATTCTTTTTGTATTTATTTAATTACTCCGACTATTACCTGCTGGTACGCCGTCCGGTGTGCCCTGTGAAATGAAAGGTGGCATTCTTTATTTATTTATTTATTTATTCATTTATTCATTCATAACTGACAGCTTCGCGCTCCGTTCGTGCCCGGGCGGAAGAGGTGTTCCAATTCGGCTTAACTGTGACACACGCCCGCCCTCCTCCCCCGGAGCTTCCATTCGGTTAAACTTAGGGGCCGCTTGGCACCGCCCGTGCCCGGGGAAGGTGCTCCTCTTCGGCTTACTGTGACGCGAGCATGCCCGCCTCCTCCGGAGCTTCCATTCGGTTAAACTTAGGGGCCGCTTGGAACCGCCCGTGCCCGGCGAAGGTGCTCCTCTTCGGCTTACTGTGACGCGAGCATGCCCTCCTCCTCCGGAGCTTCCATTCGGTTAAACTTAGGGGCCGCTTGGCACCGCCCGTGCCCGGGGAAGGTGCTCCTCTACGGCTTAACTGCCACGCACGCCGGCCGGAGCTCTGGTACGGTCCGAACCGCGCGAAACGTCGCCACCGATCGTGTCCGGGGGAACGTGCTCTTCTTCGTCCACTCTCCTCTTCGCCCACGCTCTTTTTCGGCGCACGCCGGCCGTCTAACCGCTCCAGCGCCCGTCGTGCCGCTCGGCGAAACTACAATGCCCCCGAATATTTTTTATACCCGCGAAGCACTGAACCCGCGAAAGGTGAACCGCGAAGTAGCGAGGGTTCACTGTATGTATAAGACCAAGACCTACAAAAAAGTCTCTTGGAGCAATGAGCTAGGTTTTACAGGAAGTCGGCCATTTTGAATTTACTTAAAAGGGGCGGGTCACCACAATGGACTTTGTGTAGAAATTATTATTGGGGCCCGAGCAGCGACCGCGGCGAGGTCCCTATTGTTTATGTAGAAATTATTATTAGGGCCCGAGCAGCGACCGCTACGAGGTCCCCATTGTTTTTGTGGAAATTATTATTATTATTATTATTAGGGCCCGAGCAGTGACCGCTGCGAGGTCCCTATTGTTTTTCTAGAAATTGTTATTAGGGCCCGAGCTGCGACGGCTGCCACATTGTTTGCCCTGGTTGTTTCAGTTAATAAATTCCCTTCACGTTACTGACCTCTCTGCCTCCTCGCCTTTTGGGTCCACCTCCTCCTCGCCGACCGGCGAGTCCTGACAGAATGACCCGACCAAAGAAGGACCCAGCGAGAGGCTCACGGCGGCGTCATGGATATTCAGGCCCTGAAGACGGCTGCCAACTTATTTTTGATCGCAGTGGTAGCGCCACCAACTGGTTAAAACAAATACAAATTATTTTCGTTGATGTTTTTCTCCGGGCAGGTTCACAAAATCTACCTTATATTTGCTCGGATGAGTGTTTAGGCCTTGAGGATGTCACAATACGAAAGTCTTTCGCCTTCTTCAGAGTGTCACATGATGGTGTCTTGTGACCCGTCTTTATCAGCTGATGTTCCATGAGGGCGTGACTTACCTGTCACAAGAATGAAGGCAAGTCACGCCCCCCGCTGTCCGTTCACTCCGCCAAGATGCTGCTCTAGGTGGTAGAGAGGATGAAGGCTCCCTTGTCTCTGTTCATGGTTTTTATGCCTCGCTTGCAGATCTCAATGGCCTCTCTGATCCAGCGCTGTTGTTTGTTCTCTTCGGTGCGGATGACCCTGCCCTTCTCCCGGTCCATGATGTGGTTTTCCCTTTTGCAGTGGTCAGTGATTGCTGATTTGTAATGTTCATGTTGTTGTCCATGACGCCGCCGGACGGACAACCCCCCTCAGCCTGCCGACCAACCCCGTGTCCTTCAAGTAGGTTCCATTTTCCGCTCGACGTCTGTTTCTCCCCTTTTGCCCCCCGATTACAGCACCGATTACCAGCCTGTCATACCCCCTCACCTGATCATAGATTCGGATTACGAGGACGATTTTGAGCACCAAGTCCTTTCACCCCCTCACGGTTCGAGTAAGTCCGGTCACGAGTTTGATTTTGAGCACCTTGCCCCTCACATTTTTTCCGATCCAGATCACGACTATGATTTTGAATATATTGCCACTCTCTTAGTCGCTCAGCGCAACGCGGAGTTATTTTTGAGCCGTCACCTTCCTCCCCCCGAGCCATTTGAGTTTTTCGCGACCACCTCCCACTCCCCCTCGCGCGCTTCACGTCCCAAATCCCGGAAGTCACGGTCACGTCGCGCACATCGTTCACCATCAGTTTCAGCACCGGATCACGCTCCCCTGGCGTCTCCTAGCTCGCGTTCACCAGCCCCCGCAGTCACGGTCCCTCAGGTCTCCCGTTTTCCTGATTCCCTATGGCGGCAGGCTGACAGGGATCAGGGCCCCCGGTTCGGCTGTGCCCGGATCGACTGCTGCGCCCGGCCCGCTGTCGCCTCCACGCCTGCAGCAGTGACCAATGCAGCTCCCGCTGCACGGACCCCGCCGCCTCCATGCGAGCCGCAGCCTCCAGAGTCCCGTGCCGACTCCTCGAAGGCGGCCGAGCCCCGTTCCGGCTCCCCGCCAGCTGCTGAGCCCTGTCCCGGCTCCCCGCCAGCTGCTGAGCCCAGTCCCGGCTCCCCGCCAGCTGCTGAGCCCTGTCCCGGCTCCCCGCCAGCTGCTGTGCCCTGTCCCGGCTCCCCGCCAGCTGCTGAGCCCTGTCCCGGCTCCCCGCCAGCTGCTGAGCCCAGTCCCGGCTCCCCGCCAGCTGCTGAGCCCAGTCCCGGCTCCCCGCCAGCTGCTGAGCCCAGTCCCGGCTCCCCGCCAGCTGCTGAGCCCAGTCCCGGCTCCCCGCCAGCTGCTGAGCCCAGTCCCGGCTCCCCGCCAGCTGCTGAGCCCAGTCCCGGCTCCCCGCCAGCTGCTGAGCCGTGTCCCGGCTCCCCGTCAGCGGCCGAGCCCCGTCCCGGGGCCCCAATGGCGATCCCAGCTCCCGATCCAGCGGAGCACGCTGTGCGCCCGAACCAAGTTCACGTTCAGGCGGAGCACATCCTGCCCCCGACCCAAGTTCACGTTCACGCGGAGCCCGTCCGGCGTCCGTCCCTAGTTCACGTTCAGGCGGAGCACGCTGTGCGTCCGTCCCAAGCTCACGTTCAGGCGGAGCACGCTGTGCGTCCGTCCCAAGCTCACGTTCAGGCGGAGCACGTTGTGCGTCCGTCCCAAGTCCACGTTCAGGGGAAGCACACCCTGCTTCCGACCCAGGTTCACGTTCAGGAGGAGCACGCTGCGCGTCCGTCCCAAGCTCACGTTCCGGCGGAGCACGTTGTGCGTCCGTCCCAAGCCCATGTTCCGGTGGGGCACGCCTTGCCTCCGCTCCAAGCTCACGTTTTGGCAGAACACGGCCCGCAGCCGTCACTCCCGGTCCCTGCACCCGTGGTGGACGACGAGCAGTCGCCTGCCGTATCGGTCCCAGCGGCGCCTGATGAAGCGCCGCCGCTCCCGGTCCCGGTGCCTGCGATGGACGACGGTCCGCCGCCGAGTCACGCCTCAGCCTCGGCGACGCACGACGACCCACCATCGCACCCCGCTCTGGCCTCGGCAGCATCCGACGACCCGTCGCCACTGCTCGCCTTGGCTCCGGCACAACGCTCGACGACCCACGGCCGCTCCTGGTTTCTGCCTCGGCGGTGGACGGCGACCCACCGCCGCTCCACATTCTTGTCTCGGCAGGGGTCGACGACCAGCCGCCGCTCCCGGTTCCGGTGCCCGCGATGGACGACGGTCCGCCGCCGCGTCACGCCTCAGTCTCGGCGACGCACGAGGACCCACCACCGCGCCCCGCTCTGGCCGCGGCAGCATCCGACGACCCGTCGCCACTGCTCGCCTTGGCCCCGGCGGCGCTCGACGGCCCGCGGCCGCTCTTGGTTCCTGCCT